>NC_079372.1:17468317-17768317 GCF_021018895.1 Seriola aureovittata
TCTCTCCACTAAAATAAATGAAAAAGCCAGTCTTTGCTAAAATCAGATGTCCAATCATGAAAGGAGTATCTTTATTTTTCATTAAAAAAAAGCCCTCTTAAAACCACTTGTCAGCCCCACTGATTTAAATTGGCGTCTGTATATCCGTTTGGCTGTTTTGTATGCTTCACCTACCTGTTATCCTTAATCAATGGAAGAGAAAGATCACTTGCACGCCTCTGTGGGTTTAATAAAAGGCACAGAAATGTGCTTTTATTGCTCAGTGGAGTCTGTAGAGCAGTAGCTTGTATAAAGTTTAAAGGGGGTTTGTTTGAAGAGGAAAGCTGTGATGATGCTGTTATGTCACAGTTGAGCACCCCTGCTGCTTTGCAAGGTCATTTTCCAATATCCAATCTTCTATATCCAAATTTTGCTAAGCAACGCAGATGCTTTGGAAGTGAGAGGTTGAACTTAGCAGAATGTTATGCTAACTTCAAGATAACAGCACCGCTGGTAATTTGTAGCTTAGCTTAGCATTAAGAGTCAATGCAAAAGGAACTTACTAGCCTGGCTCTCACCAAAATTTTTAAATATTTGCCAGCACCTCTAAAGATAGTAATTAAAATAATTTATCTATGGTTGCTGGAGCTATTTCTCTGTGCCAGAAACAGACAAGCAAGTGTATTTACCAACATGTCAATGTATTCTCCTCTTCTGAACACTCAACAGCAGTGTTGCCAACTACCTTCAATGAAAAGTAGCTAAAGAAAACGTAATACACTAATTAGCATGCTAATGCCTCCTATTTGCATTCTCCCTAGTGTTAGCCTGTTTCAGCCCTTTATCTGTTTGTTTCTCTCCTATTCTCTGTGCCCACATATACATTATCTAAGAGACTAATACAGCCAAATGAATGGAATGTAGGTATACGGTTTATCAGGTCAGAGAAGTTGCTAAATCTAGCCACAAAGTCGTTGAGTTGGCAACAGTACTCAACTAAAACCAGTGGATCTCTACATGTTTTCACTTTCTATCTCTTTCAAATGCCGTCTTGGGAGTTTTTGCATCTTATCACCTACTGTTCATTTATCTATTTATTTTACTTGCAGGTACAATGTCGACTCCAGAAGCTGTAATATTTCCAAACACGTAAGTACATCATGTCGACCTCAGCTGACAGCTTCCATCAGGCCTCAAATTTATCACATTGTATTCAGCATTACTATAATGTTAAGGCTAATTAACAGTGAATTGGTGCAGCAAATGATGATGATTCAACATGAATAAAAGTATTTAGTATTCTTTAAATCTGTCTTTTTTTTGTCTTTCCTAACAAAATAAATGACATGGGAGAACAGAAGGTGAGTGGTTTACGAGCAGATTGTGTTGTCTTCATGAGTCCTGGTGTCACTTCACTTTTTAGTTTCCAGTATATTTCATTGTCCCCAGAAGTGTCTTGTATGTTCTTTTGTTTTTCATTCACTTTAATTTTATTGTATTTTTCTCCCATTCTTTCATCTTATTTCATCAAGGACAAACACCAACTCCTGGAAAGCTTCTGCCATAGTGTTGTTCCTCATTTTGTCTTTATCGTTCGCTCAGGTAAACCAACTTTCAGAACTCGACTTCAAAGCAAAAGCAGCTGTTGTTGTTTGAGACAGTACACCACAGCAGATTGTGCATGTCAGGACATTCACAGGAGCTACAACACACATACCGTGTTTGCGGGACTCACACCTACACCTGCTCACGCCCACACACACACACACACACACACACACGAAAAACAAGCATTAGCAGGTAGTGCTCTGCCCTCGTTGCTGTGCAGGAGTTTTATTGTATCGTGTCATCTCTCTGCTTTTTTATGTTACCATATGTTTTTCTCTGTGATATGTGGGTTGGTTGTAAAGTCCAAAGTCTGTTGTTCAATGAAAAGGCTGAGTGCAGGAAAAAAAACCACTTTCTTTTCTACTACGAGGACATGTGCTTCATGCACAGAGTGGCCCTTTTAAGAATAATCAATCGGCCAACAAGTATCTGAATAATATGGCCCACTAGGACTTCCTGGGCTTGACCTAGTTGGGCTAATGCATATACATAAAAGGTGAAATTAAACCCTAAATTTATTATTTAATTTAAAATGACACTTCAATAATGTGAGATTAAACTTTAATGGAACTTTAATAACTTTAATATCTCTATTACTACCCCTTTTGATTTTATAGTCTTTGAAAAATGCTATTGAGCTCAAGTGTTAATCCTGTTTATTAAAGCACAGAAGGTCCAGAAATGTTTAAAGTCATTAGTTTGGTGCTCATATATTTTAATGGGGTGCTTCCCCTGTGCTAACTTATGATCTAACCCTCAAATAAATGGGTCTCTGTCAGCGCTGAGCACACCATGGCGTCTTGGACCACGCCTGCATTAAGCGGGGCATTATTATTGAATCTGCAGGTTGTATTTATGTTTCTTCTCTGTTTGTTAGAACCTGATTTGATCCAGGACTTGCTCTTGGCCCTGTCGTGCAGTTAATTCCCTCTTTTCGATCCTATGTCGCCCTAAGGACTTTCTTGGCCAGACCTTCTGTACCCTTGGAGAAATCATCGGCTCCACGGGGGGAAGGCTGGAGAAGACCCTCTCGTAAGTCTCCGCCAGCATCCTAGAATCCTGTTCTGTTATATCAGTGAGAAATGACTGCATTGTTCAGGTTTTGAATCACATTCGTAATAGGAAATATGCCCATAAATAATTTCTGCAGTTGGGCAAAATGAAATGAGTCTTCCTCCGTCTCCTGTTCCATATTTATTGATGGCTGGTGTGAGAAACAACACTATATGAGCCATCTCACTAATGCGGAGTTATAGACTCACCAGGTTTAAATTGCCTCATCTATTATATTGTTTGATCAGAGTGTGAGAGGCCAGATCACTGCATACTGAGCTCTTGTTGCTAAAGTAGTATTGAGTTTTTATTATGCTAGACAAAAAGGACTGAAGCCTGCGCCAGCATTTTGTTGTGAGCAGCTTTGCTTAGTGACAGATAGATATAAAATCTGCTCATATTTTCTATTTTGTTATATGAAAATAGTGGAAATTGATGCTTTGGAAAATAGGATACATTCAAACCCCCTATTTTTATTGCATTTCTACAGTGTTAGATAACACGCTGCACTTAAAGGAGTGAAAGGAATGCTGGGAGACAGAGAAAGATGTGAAGTCAGAGAGGTCACGAGACGGATTTGAACTCATTTTATTGCAAGGACAAGATATGGCGAAGTCTGCCTTTACACTATGGAGCTCATCATGCAGGGGGCCGGGAGACAATTCTTCACTTCTCAAGTGATCACAGTAGCACTCATTGTGGAGCAGCATCTGAATCAGGAGCTGAATAGTATAGACTGAACAAGTGTAACTGGAGCAGAGCAGCACTTTTCGCAACATGGGGGAAAAAAAGCTTTTTCTGATTAGTTTGTCCCTCCATTAGTGTAGCAAATGAAATGTGATCCCTTATTTTTGGAAGGAATAACTTCATCAAAAATTGTTTTTGAGGAGAAATTACAACAATAATGTACAGATGTCCCATGACCATCTAATAATGATTTTGAGATTCTATTAATAGAGACAAAGCGCAATGCAAGATAGAGCAAGGGGGCATGAGGAGGGAAAGTTTGTGACGCTTTGTTTTCGAGCTGTTTCTCACTGACAGGCTGGAGTGGGCTACTTGTCTGTTTGTCTTGACAGTTTCAGCTGCGGCTCTGTGCCCCTCTGAAGTGTCGCAGGTGGTGGTGAAATGTGCGGTGTCAGGTGGTCACCACCACTTTGACACTTGTGAAAAGAGCTGAAGCTGAATCTGTAACCAAACAACAAAGTTAGTCTGAGCTAGAAATACTTTTGCTCACACAGTATTCGAGGCAGGCCTTTCCCACATGTGAGTTGGGATTTATGCTCACTTCAAGGACTGCATCTAATGATTACTGTCATATTCATTAATTTAGAAGTTATTTTCTTGATTTCTTTATTTTTGTCAGAAAATGTTCATAATTTTCCCAGAATCCAAAGTGAGGTCCTCAAATGTTTTTTGTTTTTGAACCAACAGTCTAAAACCCAAAAGCATTCAGTTTGTAATGATATAAAACAGAAACAAGCAGAAAGTGCACACATTGTGGCAACTGGTGTGTTGTGGTGTGTTTGGCATCCCTGCCTGTAAAGTTACTCAAAGTGATAAATCAATTATCACAATAATGTTTTGGGCAAATGCGTCCAATTGATTAAATTACAGTTTCAGCTCTACTCTCTTCAAACTAATAAAAGTTAATTATATTTGCATGTTAGCATTGGCAGCACAACTTCATACCTGAGGAAAAGCTTGAATCTTGAATGTCACAGTTACAATTGAATCAAAATAAATCATTACAAGTGTAAAGGTGGCTTTAGACAGTGAGCATTTGCTGCCGCCGCCTCTTCCATTGTTTTCAATGTACGCCGAAACATCTGCTGCCTGTTGCAGCAGCAGCAGCAACAGGGAAAAGGCAGGAAGTGGCTCTGTACTCCTGCCATTAGAGTTCATGGTGGTTAAGCTTTTTCAACTTGCCGCTGCAGCTCACTTTGTGGCCATGGCACAGAAACTACAGAGAGGGAAACGATACAGGAGCTGATTTGAAAGGTGCTGCGTGCAACATCAGCTTCAAAGTCTAATTATGCAGCAGCCTGTGATGTAGGGGGTTCGAAGGATCGGAGGTAGCAGGGTTCTGTCACAGCGGCATTTCACCCTGCTGCCACTGATTCAAAATAGACAACACTGATGTTACCAGGCAGCTGCCACAATGGCAGCCGCTCACTGTCTGAAAATGCCGTAGGAGTTTACAGACATGCTAGCTCTCTTTTTAAGGCTGTGCTTTGGCACAGCAATGCTTTCAGCTAAATGCTAACAACAGCATGCTAACATGCTCGCAATGATCAAGATGCTAATGTTAAGCAGCATAATGTTTACCATGTTCACCATCTTAAATTACTACTTAACTTTACAACAATTCTTCCTCAGGAGGAAAAATGACTGTGTGTATTAACCCATTCAAAAGTCATTGAGACATCTTACTCAAAACCACAAATGTCAACCTCAAGGAAAATTACCAATTTTACCAAAGTCATTAGGGTACATCATCTGGGGACCAGGAATTGTAGGCTACATAATTTTGATCCAATTCCTTTTAAGATATTCCAAACTAGAAGTGAAAACTTGACCTGCTGGTGACACCAGAGGAAAAGTCGGGATCACCAGAGTCAGACTGGTGACTATAAATATGTATAGAAAACATCATGGCAACCCATCCAGCAGTTGTGGAGATATTTCATTTTGGACTAAAGTGGTGGACAGTCTGACACTGCCAGCCTTAAAGCTGAACCACTAGCATGACCAAAACAATATTATACCATTGGACCTTATCATTTGCAGTTCATATTCTATTCACTAGTTACTATCCAATTTCTAGTTTGCTAATTTGTACTCACAACCATTTTTGTCCTTACCCATGGAGGTTTAGCTCAGCCATTGGCAACAGCTCTGCCTATAAACAAATACTTGTGTGATTATAACACCAGCCTGTCAGTAGAAAGTCCGTCTGGGTTTGTTGAGTTCTTTCTGGAATGGTAGTACAGTATATGAATCACTGCCACTGACTTCAGCTGGACTTGGAGCTGAGTCCAGTCAACGAGAGGCCAGTTTGTGGCCCCTGCAGCTGTCCCCTGCCAGTAGCACTATTGACATGTTTTAGAAAGCTTATCATGCTCAGACAGATCAAACAACCAGCCGGCTATGACCCGCTTTCAACTCAAATGCCACATAGCTGGGTGAGTGAGGGGCAAAGAGGAAAACAGAGAGGGAGTGGAAAGAGGGAGTGGCGTTATGGCATTATGTGAATGTAAAGTGAATATAATGCCAATGCCTGAAGACATACAGAAATCCAGAAATAGCCATGAAAGCTGAGACATCCAGACCATAATTTATGCACAACTCAGAGTTTGCAGGGTTAAAAGAAGACATATGAAAGGCTTAAGAAAAAAAAACAAAAACAGAATGTTAGACACACACAAATGTCGGCAACATAAAAGATTAATAGATTTATGTTCCCTATTTTTTTTAATTAAATTGACTTTTAAAGGTAGGTACAATTACTCACGCTCATCACAAACCTGCCATAGGTTCCATGTGATTAATCATCTTTTCTTTTCATCCGCTAATGAAATTCTCCTTGAGGAGAGAAATGAGAAAAGTGACATATGTGAAAGGTTACATACAATAAGACCCCTGTCTGAAGGATTTTTATAATGACTCATTCTGTGATTAATGGGGGACAATAGAGCTTAAAAGACACTGACACGGTAGATTCTCTAACACTGAGAAGATAACGGTCTGATCTCACCATCAAATGAGGGGATGTCTGTGGGAAACCACTCGGAGCGTGTTGGAATTTAAATTCACTATATGTGGTAATACTTTATTTGTATAGTCTGCGTACAGAGTTTACAGAGTACTTGTGATATTTCCAATCCGTTCAGAATCAGCCAATCAGAAGAGAGGCTCTGAGAACAAAGTGGTGTTGCATTGCTACAGCCATTTCATTACCAATTAAAAAGCCATGAAGCTAAATGTTAACTCTATGAAGTAAAGTTCTTTACATTTGTTGGCAAGTGTTTGTCATCAGATACTGATGTTGGAAAGCTAGAAGTCGACATTTTCTTGGAGCACACGGCTCCATGAAGAAACAAACAATAAACACTTTTCAAGTATCATTTAACACCTCTTACTCATCACTAGGAGTCACTGGAAAGACAGGAGCGTGAGTCATTAAAGGTGCCCCGTTGTGTTTCTGTTTACATTAACTTTACCTCCTCAAAATGCATTGAATTTTTTACTGGAGCCTAGAAAAACATGATATGAATTCCCCTCATCGCAAAACATTTGCAAAGCCAATTTTAGGAAAAATCTAAAACTTGTGTTTTTGTTCCAGCTCTAATGTTGTTTACTTTCTGACAGTCTTCTTATTTTCTGCCTTTACTGGTGCAGTACTGTGTACTTTGACAGCTGGCAGGAATGTGTATGTGAATCATTATACATGTGCATTAGAACAAACCAAGTGAGGACCTATTTGTACAAACATTTCTCTGTATTTGGTACCTTGTTACCTTCCCAGTCTGATTCAATCAAAACTCCAGGATGTATTGCATTAAAGCAATATAAATAAATATAGCCCTCCACTTGGGTGCTGTAGTAGTAATTTTATTCAGTCATCATACAAAACATAGTCAATATAAACAACATAGTCAGTAAAAAATCTTATATAAATGATATTAGCATTGTTCTATATTTTAAGAAAAGGAAATCATTTACACTTATAACCCTCAAAAGGAGCTTTGCAAACCATTCTTCTTGAAACCAAAAGCAAGTTACACATTTTATATTAGCATTGTTCCACAATTTAACCCCAGCAATAGTTACACACAAAATACATCTCCTTTTAATTAGTTTTTTTTAGCTTTTTGTACAGTGAATTTACAAATACTTTTCTTATAGTGAAACTTTTCTCCACAGTCTGGGATAGACATTGATTTAGCTCTGAACATGTTTATATATTATGTGTAATATTATTTTATAATCACACAACATAGACATATCACATTATAAAGTCGTTTTGGCATTCGTCTTAGCTAGTACAATTTACGCAGGCGAGCAGATATTGAGTAACATTAGTATTCATTTGTAGTTGTGTTTCTGCCCACCTGACGAATGTAATTTCAGATCAATTCTAATGTGCCCCTTCTCAACACAAGGTTGAGAGCTGTAAGACTAAACCAGAACAATTAGTCTGAGCTGCCTAAACCAAAGCAATGAGCAGTCAGATACTAAAACACCGTAGCTCAGGGAGACTGCAGACTGAGTTGTGAATGATTCTTGATGAATTCATCACTTGGAGTGACGCCTTCCACAGTGAAATTCCTTAGTTAATATAAAAACATTCATTAGTGCAGCTTTAAAAGTTTACCTGCACAGAAAGAGAGAAATTTTAATACACCAAGGTGCATTTTGTGCTGTGTTGTACTGTGCTGAAATATACAATGGCAGATGGCAAGATTTCCCATAATCCCAACAATAACTTATGATCTCAATTATTGATGATTCACTACCATGCATCCAAAAGTCCTAAAATACCTGTGACAAAAATACCTGGTGGCCTCAATTCCCTTTAAACACAAATGTTTTGATATGTAACTGTCACATTATTCCCTTATGATCTCTGTATACACCTCGTGTCCATGGCTTTGTCACAAAAACAACCCCCCCCCCCCCCCCAGGAGAACCAGAAGTACAATCAAAGGAAGCAAAAGGAGGTGGCTATACAAGAAGTGCGTTGGTAAAAAGGGTGAAAATGAAAAGGAGGAGGACAAAACAATAAGAGACCAAAAGAACACAATCACTATTCCTACCATATGGTCAGTGTCTCTGATGGCTGCCTGCAGGGAATAGACAGCTGTCTGGAGTAAAGCCCAGGGGGTGAAACAAGGGAGGGATGAAAAGAGAAAGGGAGGTAGAGGGGAGACGGAAAGTGAAAGGGAGGTTTGTGAAGGGTGACAGACAACTCAGCAGACCAGAGAGAGAGAGGGAGGAGGGAGAGGGAGAAAGGGAATGTGTTTCACCCAAAGGAAACAAACAAAATATATGAGAGGAAAAGAGAAGAGAAGAAAAGAGAAGAAAGAGGATAGATGTGGGGAAGGAAAGTTTCTTGTGAGAAATGGAGAGACAGAAAGAGTCCTCTCTGTATGAGCTGTCATTTAGAAGACTTTGTGCACTTGTGGAGAAAACTGAGAGGCACAGTGCAAAACACACACACACACACACACACACACACAAAGTAAAATCTTGGATAAAGACAACGTAGACCTTGTATATAAAAAACTTCTAAGTGTACATGGTTTATTGATTTTTCTTCTACATTTTCTGTCATCAAACACACACACACACACACACACAAAAGTCGAGAACCTATATGGTTCTGGTAGCCTCCTCATGTTGGTGGGTGTACATTTTTATAGGTCAACAGTTTTAGAAACGGGCTCCATGCTGCGTGGCAAACTAAGCACTCCTTTCCACTTACCTGTGTGTTGCTATGGTAACCGAGGGGAGCTATTAGCCGAGGCGGTAAAAGTATAACAATGATCCAAAATGCACCCTTTTGAAAAAATAAAGATGTCTAATATGGACACCCATACAGTACGACCACATAGCAGAGGTATTTTTAAACTGGAATTGATTTTTGTGAGATACGTAATCTTTGATGCACACACACACATACACACACACACACACACACACTTATAAGGTATATAACATTAATTCATCTACATATGAAACACAACAGTACTGAGCATGGGCTAAAACTTTGAAACTATAACCGTATCATCATCACTTACAGCTGACAAGCATGCAGAAAACAGACAAATCGCCCCATTGTGAATGTAATGTGAAAAAATGAGGCCGATCTATTAACAAACCCACACGCTTCCAGTCACCCAGATGCAGATTGATGAGGTGGATAGTGGACTAAATAAGCTGTCCGCGGGGATGGTTATGTTGGTGGGTTTATGACGGCAACCCAGCCTGTGTCATGAAATTATACCTGTCTGGATTCCGCTGCGAGACATTGTAGTAGTCTGTCGGTTCGCTGTGTCAGAGGGCAGGGTGTGTAATTGGGGGCAGTTAGTGGGATGCCTTCTGCTCTGTGGCTGATGTCATACAGAGAAAGATCCAATACAGACATGTACCACGAACTTTTGGCAAAGAAAAAGAAATGAATTGTGAGACAAACAAAATAACATATTTTCTGCTCTGTGAGAGAGCAGCAAACAGTGGCAGATTGCAGCCAGTATGATGTTACTGTTACTCAGCTGCTGGTGGTGGAGGAGGCATTTGCAGATGTTGTCTTACTCTGCTGCAACACTGTATAATACAGACAGACAGGCAGGAACACATCGTCAGGAAGTGACTTCTGATGTGATTTAGCCATGACCGAAGTCCCAGATTATTTTAGGTTGACTTTATTGAAGCGAAATGTCCATTTGGGCACATAATGTATGCTATGTCAACTGTCAAAAATTTTGCATATCCTGTTCATGTCTCTCGGTGTGTGCGGCTGTTGTGGGCAATGTTGCAAATCAATGACAGTATTGTTTTGTATTAGTATTTTTAGCCATGCTAGCACCATGGCTGTAGGGATGGCAGTGTCAGCTTGTCAGTAGGTTGGATAGATTGCCTGTGACTGTGGTGCCTTCACGTTGCTGAGAGGATAAAGTCTAATGGACTATGGTGATCCCCTGACTTTTCATGCTGGTGTAATTATTCACCTATCCGGTGATATATCTCAAAATCTGAGGGATGGCTTAACACAAAATTTGGTACAGATATTCAAAGTCCCAAGAGGATAACTCTTATTGACTTTAATGTTCCTCTGACTTTTCCTGTTTTGTCACCTTGAGGTTGACATATGTGGTTTGGGGTGAAATATTTCAACAACTATTGGATGGACTGCCATGGATTATGGTACAGACATTCATGTTCCCCTTAGGATGAATTGTAATATATTTAGTAAAACCCTTTTCATCTAGTGCTGTCATCAGGCTGAAATTTTAATTACTCCAGTACTCTGAGTTATAACCAAATACCTTCAAAACTATCACTCTCAGTTGTCGTTCATGTTATACTGATGTTACATTGTCGATTTGTCAGGTATTTAATTTGCTGGTCTAGTTTAAACAGACATTCCTCTCTGGTTATTTTTATTCTTAAATAGTTCCTAATTTCTGGTAAATATACTGATCTTTACATATAATACTGCGATTAAAGTTGTATACATTAAGATAAAGGATTTATCCATATTGTTCGCTCTTAGAGCTATCAGGGGTAATAACATGTTAATGATGTTACTTGCAATTAGTATTTGATCCTAGCCTGGCATTGCCAAACCAATTAGCATTTGCAAATTAGTCTAAACGTCCCAGTTTAGCTTAGATTTCAGACCAAATGCAACTGGCTAGACCTACAACCGATCAGAGCAACGAAAAGTGTTGCATAGCTCAGATCAGGGCCAGTTGGCAAATTAAACTTTTACCAAATCCTGTCAGTAGTACGGCAAACACGTCTTTCTTATCAGTAAATGCTGTGAGTGCAGTTGTGTGTTTTTCCTTTAGAGAAAATATATACAGTCCAGTTTGTTTAATACTGTCACAATAGCAGATTCAACACCTCTCCGTATCAGCAAAAACTACCGTCATCATGCTTCAGCACTGTCACTCTGTCAGTCATTGTATCAAGCCTACCCCATTTTAGATCAATGGCTGTGATTGGCTCAACTTGTCTCACAATGGATGGAGGAAGGCCAAACCCATCTGTGACACCGAACAAACATGAGCTTGCTGACCGGTTTGGTTTTCTAGGCTAATTGGATCCATGCAATTTTTGAATCCTGGTAGGGGTTGTGCGCCACACTTCCTTAGAGACCTCATCTTGGCTGCTTGTATCTGCAGTGTACTTCCTAACGACACTAACCAACACTCGAATGAACAGAACTAAGACCGACCAGTAAGTTATGGACTTTGCATTATTGTTCAGCCCGTCTTCAGCCCCAGCGCCACTTTTGCAGTGGATGCCTGCAGCAAGATAACTGAAGGCTTCTTCTCTGGGCAGCTTCTCCCCCCTCACTTTTTTATAAAAGAGGAGGCATGGCCTCAGAACTCGAGTTGCTTGTCTTCATCCTGAGTCAAAATCAAGGAGTCAGTATGTCTCAAACGAAGTGCTTGTGGTATTTTCAAAAAGAGTCTAATCCTCTTCAACAACATCTAACCCTCATGAGTAATTGGCCATCCAGAACAGCCATAATCACTTTTGCCTCCGGACATGGTCGGACAACAGATCATGAGAACAATTTGTGTTTTGAGTTTTCTCCCGACTTCAGCCACAAACATTAGAGGTCACGGTCATACGAATCCAAATTTGCAGCATCCAACACAAATGGCAGCGATAACTCCCTCAGTGAAACCAAACACACTTATTTTCTGCAGCTTTGGTATCCTGGTGTCCATGAATATCAAAATACAGGAGCAGTGACAAGGGACTCCACCCTGTCAAAAACCCACACCGAATGTGCTTAAATTAAAGCACAGAATGTGAAAACCATTCAGAGAGGAGATGCAGAAGTGAAGTAGCTTATTCCCAGAACCCTTAATTATCTGTGAGAGGCTAAAAAGCTGGTCCACTGGAGGAAGCTTATATTGTGAAGCCTGGTTCTCTTGTTACAAACTGACACAACATGATATGAAGTGAAATATCTAGGTTATTTCATTAGTAAGCCGAATTTCATGCTTGAAGAGTAACTTAACCAACTGCACTCTTGATTTAGGGAATTACATGTACAGTCACTTTATTACCCCATCTATTGATCATAGCTCCATTCTATAATTTTCATTACAACAGTTATTTTCAGTTGTTTTCAGAACTGTTTTCAGATATAATGCAGTAAGTCTGTCCACTTGGAAAAATAATCTGTGAAAAATCTTCGATGTAGCCTGGGACACCAATATAAATAATACATATAAATACAGCAGTCAACTGTCAGCAGTGTGCACAGCATGAAAGATTATTCTGAGCGTAGCGTAAGTGAAAGCCTACCTCTACTACCTGTGGTTATGGTATTCATGGCAAACGAACCCCCCTCTCTACTGTTGATTCAAATCCCCTGTTCTGTCTCTATACTTTTGATGACGGACATTGCACCACGAAGTTCGGCTGCTCCTATTTTTAGAGTTGAGTTAATTCATTTCCCCCGCTGTAAAAATGAAGCCAGGGCGAGGTGGTACTGTCGGCTGCAAACACTGTTGATTCTGAGTGGATAGAGTCCGTGAAGAAACAGTTGTTTGAACTTCGCCGTGCTATACAGCAGAACCTTTTCCATAAAGGGCCTCGTCAACAACATACAGAGTTGCCTTAAAGTAATGCTGAGTGTGAGGAGAAGATTTGTCTCTCATTACATGGCTGAACCGCTGCTGGTGACATTTAGGGACGTGGAACTTTGGAGTGTTCCACTGACCTGACTCAAGGCGATGGTCCGAGCCACTGGCTTGGGCAGCTTAGCGCTATGGGCTGCACAGGATGAGAGCCTCGGGCTTTATCGGGGGCCTACGCTCTGAATGCGGATAGTCCCAGTGGATGAACGTGTTGGTTAGGTTCACCAAAGCAGTGTCGTGCTGTGCAAAAAGGTCGACGTCATGTTCCAGAGAACACTGCTGCTAAGCCAAGAGATGCACTGAGACAGAAAGCGGTAACCAGGGGTGGAAGTAACGAGTTACATTTACTGTCATTACTATAACAAAAAGTCTGCAATTTTACTCTATACTTTAAAACTTCATTTGAAATTGAAATTGTTACAGACTTGATGATTGATGAGTGTGAGAACACAACAAATGAAAAGAGTGAAATCAGCAGCTGCAGCAGAGAAGAAGCTGCTGATTGGCTGCACCACCCGTTGACCACGTCCCAAATCAAACACACATGCCATGCTGCGTGACCAACAGAAGCATGCTGGGTCTGGCTAAACGCTAAATACAAAAATACATACTGTGGATCCTTCAGCTGTGACTTCTACGTTCACTTGAGGTGTGCACCACCTTTTCTGCTGTTTCTGATGATCCCTGTTGTGACTGCAGCTCGTTGAGTTCAGTGTTTAAAAACTTGGAGGAGCAGTGAGTCAGAGGCTGAGTGGACTGGTTGTAGTCTGCATTGAGATTTCAGACAGGTGAGTGCAAGAAAAGATGACTGATTGTTGTACAGTCACTGTGCAGAGGAGATCATCAACAACGACCGTGTTGCTTAGCAACGTAGCATTTTGTTTGTGTTTGTCGGCTGCAACCGCTGTTGGAGTTTCTGCTGTTTATTCTTCACCTTGTCTGGTGGTTAATTCTGCTGTGAATTCTATAAGAAGTGGCAGCTATTTGATTTATGTGACACACTACATCCGAAATTATCATACAGTTGAATTGACAACTCTCTACAACAATGTTAGTAAGAACTGGACATTATAAGGGAAGACTTATTTCAGGACTGTTGTATTAGACTGAATTAATTTCAGCTAGATCAGCTAGACCTAATAAACAGCCAACTGAGTGGATATTTGTAGTCATTAGTTGTACGCAGAGGCTGCAAAGTGTTTTTTTCATTCAAACCTTTAGTTATACAGGGAAGCAATATACAGTGTAATGTATAAAAGCAATAAAAGCCATAAATAAAAGCAATAAAACATAGTCCAAAAATAGGACATAGTCCATAAAAGCAATATGACTCGGTTGAAACACACACATTCACACTGCTATTATCAGCTACCTGACTAGAATTTATTGGTTGCACTCCGCTTTAATGACATATATGTATATATGCCTCCGTATACGTTTGATAGCCTAAAGATGTTCTTTAATTTAACAGGTATATCATATAATCATCATTATAACCATACAACCACACATATTTCTTTTAAGTAACAGTGATTGTGCTTCAGTACAGTTTTCCAGTACTCTTTCCACCCCGGTAAAGTTATGCCTGGTGTTGGCAACATGGCTGCGGGGGAACATAGAAATGCTCAAGATGAAGCTGGTGAGTGTTTATGCTTCCAAGTTTTCACCAGACCTAAACAGTGAAACTTTGTCCGTGTATCTTCAAGGAAAAACTGGCCGTGAGGTGACCTGTCAAAAGAATGACAATATACAGTAAATACAGCCTGTTCAAGTGTCTGCTGAATGCAGTGAAGTTGGCAAAATGTACAATCCAGAAGGGGCATTTGTCCGGCGCTGTTATGAGTCGCATGGCTGGAGTTATTGGGTCAAACACTGCACCTGCTGCGGCGGGAATGAGGGAGTGATGCCTGCTGGTGCAATGGGCACTCACTAGTCTTGCTGAATGACCATTGTCATGGGTTGCGTCTGGGCCAGAGCGCGGGGGATGAAGCTTGCTGCATAGTTGTTGACAACCTTCTGGAGAAGTGTGACATACTCTGTAAGCAAGAGACATTTCTGTGGAGCAAGACATGAAAAAACTAAACTCAATGAAAATTTTAACGGGGCGGGGAGTCTACGACTGACCTTGGCATTGGAGTCATTAGAGGTAGGATATCAGTGGGTGTGGCTATTCTACGAAATAAAAGCTTGACTCATTAATAAATGTAGTGTTTACTCACAATGACAAGGACTTCATTACCCTAAATGTGTCCACGCCCTCAGAACAAGGATGAATATCTGAACAGGTTTGCCTTCATCAATTCCTTTATTAAAAACAATACTTCTTCTAGTGTATAAGTCATTGGGGAGATGAAAACGAATATCTCAGACATGAACTCATTATTTTCCAGTCGTGTGGCTCAGTTCTGTCAAGATAATAATTTTAGAATGTCAAGTGCTTTTTGCCTACAGATATTCATACATACATTAATGAGGCCTGGCACACTACATCACGGCTGCACTACTGTAGCGATGACTGATCCTATGCCTGTTGTTATGTCAATAAATGTTGAACATATACCTATGCTATATATGGAAATAGTGTCAACACAGAAAAACCTGGACTGGTCAACCCTCACACAGGAAGACTGCTTTGCTCATATAGATAAATCCTTAAGGAATATTCATCTACATAGAGGTGCAATTACGTCTCGTAATTTTAACTGGAAGGCCTGGCTGGAATAAGTGTTCAGTGAAGCCACTACATCAAGCACTATGACAGGTATAGACCGAGACAAGGGCCTGTGCTTGAGTATAGGAAGTTCACTAAAGCGAGACGGGACATAAGTATGTAAGATATAGGCTTCATCTGTAAAGCCATGGGAGCTGGTTCAATGGCTAAGAAGCTGCAAAGTAATAATGCAATTGATTTTTGGAGAGAAGTGAGATTTCTTAACAACTATAAAATATCTCTGCCATGTAGTTACGTAGTTATGGTGACAGCATTATAGGACCTTGTTCAATGGTGTCCAAAGTTATTTGTATAAGGTATTGAGAGTAATGATTCAATGGTGCTTGTCTCAGGATATGCTATATATGCTACAAACTAGTCGTCTGATACCAAAGCAAGTGGTTCAGATCATATTTCTATTGAACATCTTACATATGCCAGTATCAGGGTAGCGCCTCTCCTTGCTATTTGTTTTACTGACTTTATGATTCCTGGCTTGTTACTAGACCCAGTGCTGTCTGTTCCATTAGTGCCAGTCAATAAGGACAAAGCTGGTAAAGTAGGCAGCCTAGATAATTACAGACCCATAGCTTTAGCCAGTATTCTGTCAAAAGACAGAGAAAGATAGATTTAATGAGTTCATTGACTCCACAGATATCCAGTTTGGTTTTTAAAGCTAAATGTGGCACTGACTTGTGTATGTATACCTTAAAGGAAATTCTAAACAAATATAGAGGCAAAAACTCATCAGTTCTAATGTGTTTTTTGATGTTTCCAAAGCCTTTGATGGTGTTAAATCGAGTCAAAGAGAGGTCCCCAAATACACTGTGAGAATGCTGTTTTGCTGGTGTGCCCACCAGACCATGCAAGTAAATGGGGCTATAGTGTCTCAACCCCATTTGGTTTGGCAGTGGTGAAAAGCAAGATGAAAAGCTTACACTTCAAGTAGCTTAATGTCATGAGGATATTACCTAAGAGAAATACGTGTACGTGTAGTGCAATTTAAAGGTTTGGCTGCAGGAGTCAATACTTTACGAACTGTTTTAAGAAATCTCATGTATAGATTTATTTGCCGACTTAAAGCCTCTGAAAAAGAAATAATCCTGGGTTTATCAAACATAAGATTTAGTGCTGCACAAAACTAATCCCAGCTGTGGAAACACTGGTACGTTTGTCTTTGTAGAATATTGATTTATATTCTTTTTAAACCATGTTTTTTTACTCAACTTTTGTATATAATTAATATCTAGCAATGTCTTTGATCTGGTCCCTAACTCTGTGTGATTGATTGATTTATGGATTGATACTAATAACAATAATAAAAAACTTTATTTATATAGCACATTTCATACAAGAATGTAGCGCAAAGTGCTTTACATGAAAATTGATTGATTGATTGATTGATTAATTGATTGATTGATTGATTGATTGATTGATTGATTGATTGATTGATTGATTGATTGGTTGATTGATTAATTGTAATTCTCCACTGTCTGAGGCGTTCTAAAGTAACATTACATTAGCAGTTTAAAAAGAACAACCTCATCTTGGCAGTTATTGAAGCAGCTTTCCTAGAAATGACATTCATATACAAGTAAGTATGTTTTGTAGGAAACTTAATTGCTTTTCTATTAACACAATGAGGAAGTATTGTATTATTATTAATAATTTACCTATTTGGCAAGTCGCAAATACGTCGATGCTGAACATACTCGCCGCAGGCTGTCTCCAGCCCTCGTTTTGCTTCTATTTCTATCACTTCTTTTCTGTTTTCTTCTACTGAAGTTAGCATGCTTACCAGCTAGCCCCAGCCCGGTCGGCCCGTCTCCTCACATATTTTACAAATTGTTGCTTTAAGGTCAGGGTAAGATCATGGTCTGGTTTAATACAGAAAAAGTTACAGTGACTTCAGGCGCAACATGTTTTCTTATATTTAACCAAAATGCTGTTGTTGCCTAAACCCTAACCACAGATGTAAACCCCAGTCTCATACATTTGACTGTTTATTTATGTAACTACGGTTATGTATTCTGGGTGACCACCAGATGTTCCTTCCAGAATAGTGAGATTTTCTAGATAAAATTCCAATCTGATAAACTCAATGATAATCAATTAAACTCTTGCTCAATCTCTCTTTTCTCTTTCTCTCTTTTGTACCACACACACACACACACACACACACACACACACACAAATACACACAAACACATACACATCAGTGTCATCACTGTCTGTCCCCTGTGGTCTGTGTCCTACAGAACTGTCACCTGCCATCTGGTGTGGTGGTTCAGGTCTTATCTGGCTTGGTTTGCTATGACACACACAAAGACAAGACTGTGTAGGAAATGTTACAACGTGGAAAAAAAAAAAAAAAAAAAATATATATATATTATGACATTTAATCTCATCTCTGCTGCACATATGATGAAAAAGTATAGTTATATTTGCCTCCGTCAAATGACTGAACTTCCACTGCAACCTTTTGAGTTTAGCCTCAGTGAGTACCCTGAACCAGAGATCCCGACTGTTTAAATGTGTAAAGAAAATCTATAGTATTTGGAATTCTTTGTTTTCATCAGTTCCACTATCCCAAGGAAAAAAAAAAAACTGCTTCACAGCAGATGAATCACCACAGATTTACGACAGTGCATCCTCCAACTGGCAAGATTTAGTTGTTACTTTATCGTGTGAAACAAAGATATGTTGGCTCCGAGCAAGCAGAAATTAGCTTTGAGCTAATTTCATGCTTGCCAGCTTTGAGCGCCTTGGCAAATAATGTGACAATGTTGTTCTGTTACAGTCACAGATACAGACAACACCTCGAATCTGTGAGAAACACCACTTGTTGAGACAACAAATGATTTACAGTAGGAATATACAGTTTTTGGATAAGAACATCACTGAGTGATGAGACAGTTGTTGTAAATCTCATTCATTCAGCTGTTTTGTTCAGATTTATAATTAATAATTTTTTATGTTTTCACATGATAGACATTATGAACCACTCTATCAGTGACTTAATGTTATTCTTTGTCCAAGTATGAGTGTACTAATATCAAATCGTTATCGTTGTTGTTCTGTTTCTACACGTAAATCATAAGTAAAATCAAAACACAAATAAATATCAAAAGTAATGGTAGAAACAGTAATAGTATGCTAAAATCATGACAGTTATTTTGAATTAAAGAACTACTTTTTTAATTTTTTCTTTATTTTCTTTTTACATTTGAAATTTCATTAGTCATAGTTCTAGATGTCCTCTGGGACCTTGAGGGGGATCCTGGGGAATAAGGGAAATAATTTGTTTTCACTATACTTCCATCCACAAGTAATACAATGACAGAATGTACGAGTATTTTGGTCATGGGTTTCAAACACTTTCTATAATAAAATATCTAAAAGCAGAAATCTTATCAGATGGGGGTCCGTAGTCTAATTTGTGTCACTTTAGGGGTCCTTGATTGAGAGCCACTGCCATAGAGAACCTATACTGTTAATCCTCAATGAATGGCAACAGTTATGCACTAATCCACACACCCCCTCGACCTGATCAATATGTACTTTAAAATATCTTATGTTTGGCCCCAAAATAAGAAAACCCCTCGCACCTCTCCGACACCACTTTTTGACTTTGTGAAAATGCAAATGACTTTCAGAGTAGTCCTGTTGGGCTAAGCAGAACATACATTACACTTTTTTTGTGCAGCTTGAGTACCAGTCTCATTCTCACATGCTCCTGTCAAACTCATCGAAGTGATAAGAATAATTTTATCATGAAGTTAGCATTTTTCAGAGCATCTATCTGAAGTGCTCACCATCTGTGACACTGGTAATTCTTAGCAGCTTGACAAATGATTAAGTTCCCCTTCAGGAATTAATTTTCCTCCAAATTATGTTACATGAACTGTCAAGTTACACTTGGCTAATTAACCAGTTTTTGTGCTGACTAACTCGGAGGAGGGATGACAGATATGCTACAACAACTACAAGTACAGCACAAGTACAACAACTTTTAAAAACTTGCCTAGCAACACCCCATAATGAAACATTTTCTGTAGGAGCATGTGCAACACCAAAGTGTGTATTTCTGCAGACCATAGCCAGCTCTGATTGGGTGGATGTGGCTGCCTTCAAATGGGACAAGCTGGTAGCAGGAAGTAGGCGGGTTCTTCCCAGGATGATTATTAAAGTAGCAGTTGGCGTCTTTATCTTCAGTAATGTGATGTAATGTGTGTATTTCTGAGTGAAATGGAATATGAGGACGGTAGTTTAGTTATTTTGTTTAAGGATTTAAATATAATCCGTTAGATGTGATTGGATGTTGCAAAAGTGGGCGTGGCTTTGTGAAGAGAAATTTGGAGCTAGTGAGCTGCAGAGGAGCAATTAGCCTCCACACATACACACACACACACACACACACACGCACACACACACGCACACGCCTCCCTCATCTGTGTTGTTGCAAAAGGAAGAGGAGGATCTTGGTAGAAATTAGATCTTAACCACATTCTTTGTTTGCATAGGTTTACCAGATTAAAAGCAAACGCACAGCTCATGCCACCCTCCTAGCTACACACTAGCTAATGCTCAAGTGCAGTTTTATAGGGCGATGACATCAGCCCAGATCACACTTGCTTTGACATGTAACCGCTCAAAATAAATGAACAAGTAACACATGGACACAGAATTAGGATTTGGAAAATGTATTTTTGTTTCACCGGATGAGCAGGGCGGTTGGCTAACTGCTAACAGCTTAATTGATGTGCTTGGCTAGCAATGTTTAATGTTGTCCAAATAGTTCACAGCATCATTTCACTGTCCCCTACTAATTTCAAGCCCTGCCTCTTAGGAGCTTATGGTCTAGCCCATTTGGAGCTAGCCCCAGTCTCTCTCTTGTTACACCACTACTGTCTCCACTAAAAAAAGAATATCTGTTGTTACCTAATACCTAAATGTCTAGTCCTCAAATTAGTATGACCCCTGCTTTTTAAAATGTCATAGGCCATAAAGAAATAAATGTTAAGGCTGATAAATTTGGATGCGTTTTTTTTTCTTTGTTACGACTAGGGTTATGGTCTTCTGGGTACTCTGCAGATAAAGTTATGACGTGCGTCTCAGCAGATATCCAGTGTGACATGCAGGAGGTAACACAGGGATGTCACATAAGGTGATGTTTCCTTCCCTTGGCTTTTCTGTCACAGCTTGTTCCAGTTCATACGTTTGGTCATGCCCAGACACGTAACACAGAAGAGCCGAATCAATGCGCAGTGACTGGTGAGAGGTTTTCTTAGAGGCACACTGGCAGGCTCTATGGACACCTGGCTGTAACTCGTGTGTTGGACAGAGATCAGATCGCTTTTTGGGTGTAATTATTATTATTATTAGTGTTAGCAATAGTAGTAATAGTTGTAAGGCTATATTGAATAGTTCAACCAGGTTAGGTTTTAATCTATAATAATGGATATTTGGTGTTAGCCCAGGTGACAGGAGACATTTTATACTTAATAAGTAAGTTGTGTTGAGTGTTGGGGAATTGCAGCACATTTAAAAATAACACGATGATGAAGATGTTATGTTCACAGTCTCTGACAGGGAGTTTATAATTTATGAAAGATGGGCCATGGAAAAAGAGGGCAACAAACAGACCAAGCATCTGAACTTAAATTAGGGTCAAAAGTTTGTGAATCAACTTTTTGTAAAACTATCAAATAATCTGCAGCAGAAGGTTGTGCATGTGTAAGAAAAAGAAAAAAAAGGGACTGTGAATGAAAACTGAACATATTTTATAAGTGGTGAGGTTACATAAAGACACTGAAAAAAGAGGTGCTTTTGTGAACATGTATGTACAGATATAAAACAGAAAACTCTGCCTAGACCTTGTGTTTTTACACTTCACTTTGATTGGATAATGACAATTCAATCACAAAGCAAAGTCCTATCAGAGGGCAGGTGGTTCTGTTACCTTCATCTCTGCCACAGGTCTTTAAAGATGTGGTAGAAAGATGCACTGACTGAATAAAATGAAGTTAAGGGATAAACACAGGAAGACTGTGTTTATCAGTCTGATTAAAAGGAGAACAAAAAGAGCTTCAAGTTGAGCCAAGCATCCTGGTTGATGCTTTGCTGCGGTTTCTTTAGTAAGTATCGTTCCACGCATTTGAGCAACGTAATCTCATAAGACATAAATCATAAGACTGATGCAGCATGTAATAAAATGCGATAGTGACAATATTCCTAAAAATAGGAAATATGAAATACTGTAAAGCTTTCTGGAAAAACTGTGACATGTGGATCATAGTTTTTTAATCCTCTCTGTAAATGCTAGAAAAGGCTATTAAAAGACATTATATGTCATTTATGCATATATAGGCGTTGGACCAGGCATTCATTACCATAACCATTATTTCTGTCAGTCGTGTTTTACAAATCCACAATGCTCCCTTTCACTGTTAAGCAGATTTACATACAGTCGCGTGTATGTTCCTCTTCAATCCAGTAATACAGCCCAGCTGATTGACTCCCCTGCCTGACTTTTAAATACCTGGTGTCAAAACTTCCTCAAACATCATGATCAATCAGAGGAGCGGGCTGCTTGTAATCTTTTCACGATCTTTGAAGCTGATCTTTCGTCCAATCAGGCTTCTTTCCAACTCAACAAAATGTGTAAATTCACGTCAGTCTTGCCTCCAGTTGATTTGCAAAGAGCTGCACTAGATTTACTGCAAAAAACCGCCCCCGTTATCAGTCAGTGCTCCCTGCACCCGAATTATAACACCAAGAAACATAAGCATGTTACCCCTGTGCTAACCACTTCACATAATTGATTAAAAATTCTTATGATTAATTTTGAAGCATAAAATGGCCTCGCTCCAATATACACAGAATAATTGATTTCCTGCCTCCTTATGTTACTGTGCTTCACTAACCTGGTGTGGATGGGGCTCTACTGTTATTCCAAAGAGAGACCGGACCATTAAAGTTCTGCCTGCTGAGAGCAGATAGGCTTCTGGTTTAACTTATCTCAGATCCTTTATTAAAATAATCTTTTATAAGAATTTTAAAAATATATTTGTGATTTTAGCTTTTCATCCTGGCAATTTCATATTCTCCTTTCCTCCTAACTTTAAAATTTAATCACATTTCTGATCTTGTTAGTTTTTTATGATTTCATTGTTTCTTTTATTTGCATTTGCTTTTTTGTTTCCTTTTTTTTCTCTCTTCTCTGTAAAGCTCTTTGTAACTTTGACTATATCAGCACTCTCTGTGATCACATCTTCTGTGTTGTAATGCAGCTGAATTCACTGTATAGCTGTTCTCGCCTTCTGTTGTCAGATAATGGAATGAGTATGTAGTTATTTAATCGCAGCTTGTAAATACAACCTGTAAACCAGCTGTCGTTCCACAGCTGAAAAAAATCCTTATTTTATAGTGAAGATCAGATAAGCTTAGATAAGATCAGAATAAATACTGGTCAGTAGCTGCACAGCGTTCCACTATAGCTTACTGGCTTTTAAAATAAGAAATCATAGAGAAAGTCGGAGGAGAAAGAAAGTCCTTCTCAAAGGTTCTGTAAGCCGTCCGCCCGGCCACTAGATGTCACTCTAGACCACCAGCACTCGGACCAAAACAAACGCTCCCCTGGGCGCCTTCAGCCACAACTCTCTCTCACTTTGGTTCTCAGTTCTCTGCAAGGTGTTACGGCGCCCAGTGAAAGCAGCCACTAAACGTACAACTGAATAAAGTTACCCTGTGTACGCGACAGCCAGCAAAAGACAACCCAGCCACAACCATTAGCCCGCACTAGCATTACCGGGAATTGCTCCATAGCAGTGCTGGCAGTAAGCTAACCTGCGATAGCAACATTTGCCGAATGAATGTGTGTAATTGTAAACTTGTAACGCGGTGGCAAACTGGCCATAATTACAAATTGGATAACGTGTTGCACATAAAAGGTACACATTTCTTGTGCTCTCTCTTGCTTGTAGCATGTAGAAAAATGATCAATGCATTCACTCTATTCTCATGTTTTTTAACATTAATGTCTCCACATTGTCCACAGAAAGGGCAGATCTTTATTTAGCCTTTATTCTGAGACAGGAGAGTCGGGGGATGAGTTGCCACAGGTTGGATTCAGTCCCTGGCCGCTGCAGTCAGGACTTAACCTCTATGGTACACGCTCTGCCAGGTGAACCAGATGTACTGGCACTAACAATGTCTCCTGCAGTTGAAGAAAACCTCTCGCTCCGGACAGAGGTAGCAGGCACAGCAAGGTAGCACTTTGCCAATATGGTAATATGAGGATACGAGTAGCTGTATGACTGTTTCTGTGAACATGTCGGTAGACTGACCATCAGAATACAAAACGTTACGCATGTAACATGCATGGTTAAAGCTAGATTACTACCGCTTCACCCCTAATACACAGAAGTCTGACACCACTTTCCTATTCAGACGTTTGGACCCCACGTTACTGTTTGTTAAGAAAAGTACTATTCAAACAAGGTTTACTGAGCGAACAGGCAAAATACATTGTTCACTCTAAATATAAGTCACAGTGAAGTCATCTCATGTGCCGTGGTTCATTTTGGTTTTCACTTTCACCTGATCACTAATGATGACTACGCAGAGGAGATTTGTTCTAAGTTTGTTATTTTTTACTTTGACAAATGTGACAATTTGCGCATTTCATAATATATATATATATGTATATATATATATATATAATATATATATATATATATATATATATATTTAAACTGTACATATCACACAACAGCAGCAATAGCTTAATTGCGGTTTAAAGTACAGTTGTGATGAGGCGGACAATACAAGACTATCCAGTGTTTCACAGCAGACTCGCTGCACAGAGGAGGAAGACACCTGCATCAAACACGATGAGAGAATAATCTGTGACCGCGGACTGATCAGTGAAATCACATCCTGTATTCTTTGGTCAGAATGAAAAATGCAAACTGAGCCATCCATGTTTGATAATCCACACAACACAGGGAAAAAAAACAGGCCCATACACCCATGCATGGCACTCTGACCTTTTCAAATGACAGCTATGACCTCAAGGTTAACCAGTCTTCTCTCACGAGACTGTACTTCATGTCACTTCATTAATAGCACATGGCAGCTCATGCAATAGCTCACAGCTGCCTCACTTTAATGGTATTTTGTGGAGGTACTGTGGAAGGTAAAGGTAAACTGCTGCTGACAGACAGAGCTCTGCAACAACAGGCTAAATACTTGTAATATAAAGCAGAGGAACAGCACGTCATTAATATTCTGTAGTCATTGAGCAGCCGAGGCTCGGACAGATACTCCACAGAGTCCAGGCAGCTCTTATTTCCAGTGGGCTCGCTTGCGGGTGTGCGGTTGGACACACTGTATAGATAAATTCATGAATAATTCTCTCCCTGTAGCTGCCTGCTACAGCTGGAGGGCAGCGTGAGTGAGAGAATCCATCGGCTTTGAGACTACGTCACGGAAGGCTGTGGATGTATGAGAGACGAGGCGAGAGTGACGAACATGTTCTCTCATTGGATTTTATTTTATTTTCATCACCCCCCCCCCCCCCCTGCTTCTTTCCTCTGCGTGCTGAAATCAATTTTCCTTACATGGTCACTTTGTTTTCTCTTTCCTCTCATCTTCTGTCAGTCGTCTTGCTCCTTGTTCTCCTTCTTCTTTAATATCAAAGCTAAATAAATCTGTGTCACTCACTGGCGCTTTGATGGGGCTGCTCTTCTTCATTCTGCTTCATCGTGACACTGAACTGGGACACGGCTGAAATATTCAGGATCAGTGGACGGCAGCTTTGCCTCCTGGCTTTGCCTCAGGCCTCCTGTTTCCAAACAGCTGAATTTAGGCGTTGCTGCTGCACAAGGCGGCAGATGAAAACTATAACAAAAAATCACTTCCCAGAAAAGCACATAAACGGCGGCTATAAAAAAGAATAATTACTTGTGATGAAAACTGCAAAAGCTGAGGAGTTTTTTTCATTCTTACTTTCACACCCAAAACATTATTCAAATAGAGCTGAACTGAATTACAAATGAAAATTAGGATGGCATCCTCTGCCCTATTTTTATTATGACATAATGTAAGCTGCAGGCGTAGACTCATAACAAATATTTATGTTTCACAAAGATGTGTGGATGGTGTGTGCATTTGTGTGTATGTGTGTGTTTAAGAAGAAGGAGAATGTAAAAAAAATAAAATAAGGAGTCTCGATATCAAGGTCCAAACACATTGTGACCGAGCCACACAGTGTGCTGTCGCTGTCACTGGAGCTGTCGAGTGTGGAAACAATGGATGTCTCTCAGTATATTCTGCAAAAGTACAAATGCTTCTAGTTTTTCAAAGCTTTAACTTCAGACACTGGACCCACTGAATGAAACCAATGCTGATAGAAAGCAAAAGAGTTCAGTGACATAAACTACCAGCTCATGACAAGTAAGTACTTTACTGAGAGGAAAACAAAAAAAGACGTTACTGCTTTTAGTCTATCTGTGGAAATAAACTGTATCCTAGCGACTGTCCTCATGAAACTACAGAATTGGTTGCTCGACTGTTGAGGCAGGTCATAAGAGAATTAGGTAATACTCTGGATATAGTGTGTTTAATTACTACAGACTTTATATCAATAAAAATGTACTGACACTGAGATAAACATGTAATTACAGGGGAAAAGAGAAGAGACGAGGGAATTAAGATATCAAAACATAGTTTTTAAGGAAGACTTACATAAATAAATTACACTGTGTCTTTTAAATGAATGAGCATCTATTTAACAATTACCTTAATATTACAACTGGGTAATGAACCAAATGAAGAAAAATGGGGAATTCACTATTCAGTTTAATTTCAAGGAGCTGGAAAAATACATTTCCTCCGCTTTTCTCTGTAGATCGCCACGAGTTCTGAGATATTTTTGCACACACAGAAGGTTTAAGATCTCCACACAGATTTTCAGTGATGTTCACGTCAGGGGACTGTGGGAACCGCTCCAACAGCATCAGCTTGTGTTTCTTGAAGTGGTTCACGGTGGGTTTTGTTTGCTTATAATAAACAGCCTCAACGCATCATAACAATTGAACAGCTTTAATGGTTTGCAACACATGTATGTATTAGTCTGTGATCTTCCTGGGCCGCTAAACCAGTGGTGAAAAGGATGTAAAAGCTGCGCCGGCTAAAATAGAAATGCCACGTCAAAAATTAATCATTTTCTATAATTTATAGGTTATAGGTTCGGGTCCTGATAGACTGTGGTCCGCATGCCAGTGACCTCAGCTGTCACTACATGTGGATATTTTACTTGTCAGTTATTTTCTGTGGAAAACAAATAACGCTGTCTGTAAACATTTTTCTGATACATTCAGTATCAACTAATTTGCAACTTGCCAAATATGTAAATAAACCACATTTCCTCATTATGTTAATAGAAAACATAATCTGCTCACAATTAAACCTATTTGCTGTTGCAGTTTAGTTTTATAAAAATGTAATTTCTGAGAGACAGGGTTGCTGTGTGATGTCTCCTGTGCCGCTGGCTGCCACACAACCCCCAAATAGAATATTTCCTCCCTCATGTTTAACAGTTGACGACTTATTCTTTTCATCAAATGCTGCTCCTTTTTTTTCCACCTTTGCTGATTGTGGCCAAAACAAACAACGCCAATTTGAACTTCACCTTCACTCGAGTGTTTGTTTCCAAAACGTCTCTGGCTTATTCACATGTTGTTGTGCAGATGTTGACTTTTGCGATGAGCTTGTAGGTGAAGTTTCCCTCTGATGACTCTTCCATGTAAACGCTGTTTGTGCATCGACACAGTGGAAGCTCAGCTCTACCTTCCTGAAGCTGCTTTGCAGTCACATAGAGGTAGTTTCCTTGGTCTTACAGATCTTTTCTTCCACAATTCCCTTTAACTGCCATTCCTTAATGATATTTTGGACAGTGGAGGCTTTCAAGCTTGAAGCGCTTTGATGTCTTTTTATAGCCTCCCCTGGTTGGTAAGCGTCAATTAGTTTCATTTTAGGTCCCCAGTCAGTTGCTTAGAGGAGTCCGTGGTTGTTGAGTGTTACCACAAGGTTTGAAGAGTCAGAGAATTCGTGAGCTGTCAATTCATCTTCACCTGCCTCGCAAGTTCTAACGATTCAATTAAGGCCTAACAAGTTAATTAAGGCCTAAGGCCCGAGGGTTTAGCTGGGTACCCAAACTTTTGCTCATGCAAATGAGTGAAGTTGATGAAATAAAAAGTAACAGTGCATTAATATTTGAAGAAATTCTTATTTCTGCATGTCTGTTTGCTGCAGGGGTTTTATGTTAAAAATCAACAGACCTCTGCATACAGCTGTATACAGGCAAAGCTGCCACTTGCTATAGTATATGTATGGAAGTATCTTTTAATGTCATTTGAACTCATTTTACATTTTTACACAAATTAAACTTACAAAAAACATATGCAACTTTTTCTGCCCAGCTTTTATCAGAAATCCTAATACGCTAACAGACTTTAACGTATTTTGTTTGTGTTACCTTGGAGACAGCCTCAGTGAAGGAATCGAAAAAACAATTTAGTTAATCATGCACAGCTGTTGCTCCTGTATTTACTGCTGCACTGTCCAGTTTGAAACTACAGTTATAAAATCACCATGGAATCTGACCTGACCCAGAGTAAATAACCATGAATCATTCACAATTGAATGAAAATATTATTATAATTATTATCATTATAGAGGGATTTTATATTTCATGTGTCTCCACAAATTAGATTGTAAATTTACAAAGTCAAATCTCTGTTTACTACTGAATTCTTGTCAACAGAGACATGGACTGTGTGGGTGCTGGTCTGTGTCCAGGTGGGTTTTGTTGGAGCAGTCAGAAGTTCCGATTTTCATTCCCAGTCCACCCCTGCATATAAACTGTGCAAACGTGTGAAATAATAGAAGGCTGTTGAAAATTAATTTTTTTTTGTAAAAGAAATATGAAGATGGGTGAAGCTGTGAGTCTTTCTCTTTGTAATTATCAGTCACAATCACCACTCTTAGATCACTGGTCTCTCATCTTGTCTCAGACTGCTTAGATCTCAGATGTCAGAGCACATGAAAGCACCACATCACAACAAGTGTCAGACACACTTGTTGTGATGTTTGTTCTCTCCTCACTGTGGCAACAATTACAGTCGATGTCTAAGACCTGATGCAACTCTGAGCACAGCAGCTCAGCTCAGGCCAGTCTAGGTTCTACATAATGGTTACACATTTGTTTTCTCATGGAGTAAATTTCTATTTTCATTCCAGTCCACCTTATTGAAACCCAACTAATAGATATTGCATATTATTGTGACATATCAAAAGTTTAGCAAACATGTTTTGTTCTTGTTGCCCGCTGTCGCGTTGCCGCAAAATAAATCCGGCCCATACTTGGGCCACATAATTGTTTTCTTCTGGCCCGGTATACGCCTGGTTCCACGGGCTGAATCTGGCTCACATACAGTGTGATTGTAAGATGCTACTTCCACATCTGGACCAATTCTGGCGCACACACAGAAAATCTTGAGGCTTTCAATCAATACGGAAAGACAACAGGTAGACCCTGCCCAGATGTGGAAGTATATGGGCCAGACTTGGGCCAAGGACCCAGGCATATGTTGAGTCAGAGGTTTCATGGGTCCTCCCTTTCTTTCCCATTTCCTCCTCTTCTCTCTCCTCCTTCTTCATCCCTTCTATCCACATCTTGTGATTCAGTAAAGTCTAATGAAGCAGCAGGCAGGCTCAGCCCCTTTGTCCCTGACAGTCACAAAGTTACCCCTCATCTTAGTTCTGTCACACCCAATCTGGTCCTCTTTTCCCTTTCCCTTTGAGTCTCTTCTATAGACATCCGCGCTGTTTTTTTTTTTCCATATGTCCTTCTTCTGTGATGGTTCTTTCACCGCTGAGAAACAAAAGAGAAAGATAAAAACCAACCTTCAACAGGCTTTAACCTTGAAAACAGAAGAAAAGGCTGAGGGTTAATGGAAGGGATGCATACATGTGTACACCTCTGTACATTTTTGTTCTTGAGTCATTCTTCTTTCATTTTATTTTATGCTTAAAAATATATATTCAAAACTATTAACTAAAGCTGATATGGTCTATTAATATTAGAGCAGTTCTAAAAATTCTGACCAACTTTTACATTTGAATTGTTCTTAACTTTAACACATTCCTTTATTAGACCACCAATATTTCTGGAGTGTATTTTACTCAGTAAAGCCACTTAGTATTGATTAAAACAAGCCTTTTCATTAAATCTAGAACAGAAATAAAACTAGTGCAACCCTAGTAACACTGTGGACGTTTTATGAGCTGGTCCCGTTGTGTTTGTATCTTGTGCATGAGAGCACACACACACACACACACACACACACACACACATACACAGGCTTGTAGTCATCACAGACACAATCCCGCTGAAGGTTTAATGCAATAGTTCTTTTCGCAGCAGACATTTTGACTTGTCATAGCAGCAAGACCCTCAGTCATCCATGACAGTGTGACAGTAAGTGCATTTAAATCCACCTATTTTTATGCGCATTTTCAATTTGCACATAAAAAATAATAAATAAATAAATGGAAATTCTGGAAATTCACTGATCCACGCTCGGCTAAAATGGAAAAGGATAATGTTCACACACCAGTGATGGATAGAAACCATTTTCTTTTGCCAATTTTCTGAAAATGTATGTGTCTATTATATATATTATATTTTTTTTTTCTGTCAAAATGTCCTCTGTGAACAAGACCTATTCCACAAATCAACAGCAGGTGGCTGTAATGAGCCAAAAAACTATAAAAAAATATACCAAGAAATACGGGGAAGAAGAAAACTTCCAGTTAGCCATTATCAAAGTAAATGTATTTAACATGTTTGACTTGAACGACCCACACAATGTATTTCACTGAGAAACAATTGCAATCGAATTAATAACCTTTTTTTTTTATCAAAGGGTAAGGGTGCTATTTGTAAGTTTTGCTTTGATACATAGCCAACGTTAGCATTTGACAACTGTTTACTTTCCAGTCTTTCCAATTCATTCCTTTACTCTCCAACAGCTGTCTCCAGAGGTGGAAAGCAACGTCAATGTTAACTCTTGTCTCTATCACGTCTTTTCTTCTACTGAAGTTATCATGCTACCCAGCCATACCTTGCCCGTTTCCTAACTTTTCCGACAGCGACTCACTGTAGCCTAAGCAGTATTATAACCTCTTGTCTTGTAAACACAACTGGTACCTCCTAGACTCTGAGCTGTAGTTTGGATCACTCAGGTTGTTTAGCCTGGCTCGTAACTTAGCTGGTAATTAGCTTTCAGTCTGGCCCGCTCTGGTGAGGAATGATGAGGCATTTAAGTAGCGTTTGGAATACCTTCATTTCCTTGATTGCAGCAAACACAGCTCCTGGCCTTTCAACGCTTTTATGCCGCTTATATCTACACACTCTAGCATGTAGTTTTTCCATAACAGTAACAGCATGCGGTATCTTCTCACTCATAGACACATGAGTGAAATCTACTTCTCATAACACCTTGATGACTACGTCACACTCACAGGTTACCCACAAGACCCCTGTCCTTAAAGGGGAAATCATAGCAAACATTAGCTAATGTTAGCAAATCTTAGACAGAGACTGATCTTGACCCTCCACTCAGCCTCCAATTGCTACCAGCATCACACTGAGAAATTACTCCTTGTCTATCAGCTAATTTGCTTTACAGTCCATTATTGTAGAGACGAGATGTTTAACAGCTATTAAAACTCTAGCAGTTTAAAAAGCGTACATTGAAACAACTTTCAAAACACTTCATGAGCCACAGTGTGTTCTAAAGGGGCTTAAAAGCCCTGGGATTTCAGTGCCTGATTCAGACGGAGGAGATCTCTTTTTTTTTTTTTTGATAGAATATTTAAAAAGATGGAAAACAGATTTTCAGTAAGTGACATGCACGTTAGAAAGTGAGTGCGTTACTTTTTCTTTTAAATATGCCAATCGCCGTGCTGTGCTGTCACCTATCACAATAACAGCTCATAGCCATGGACGACATCTGCTCGGCAATTGTATAATTCATGTCAAGCTACAATTACCCTCTGTCTCAGTCTTTCTCTGTGTCTCTCTCTCTCTCCTCTCTTACGCTCTCAGTGGGATTCCAGGGAAGAAGTGTGGAGTCATTATCTTTACTGCAGAGGAGCTCAGTAACTGCAGGGTCAGTACACGTACACACACACACACACACACACACACACACACAGACAAAAAAAAACAAACAAACATGCACACACGGTGTTGCTGAAGTATTATCATATTGTCTGCATTTTTTATTCGCCCTGATTCTATTGTTGTAACACCTTGCAATCTTCTCCTCCCCGACACACAAACACACCTACACACAAACATGCATATACACAGATACACAGGAAATATTTAGTGACGGGCCAATCTATCAAAAGTAGATAATGAAATGTTACAGACGTGCAAGAGTTTAACCTGTAAATCGCTTCATCTGGACCCCCCAACCTCAAGTTTTATTTTCTTCAGTGTTCATAGCTGATAAACTCTGATGCTGTGTTACCCACACCTCTCCACAGATGTATAAATGTGTTCAAAATGAACTGTCAAGATGGTTTCCTGCTATGAAGTGAATGATTTTTCTCTTCCAATTTTCCATTCCCCTGGCATAATGATACATTAATACCAACTAGGCAGCCAGATACTAACAGAATTTCGTCTGTGTGTGCGTTTGTGTGTGTAGGTCTGTGTGTGTTTATGTGTGTGTGTGTGTGTGGCTGCTCCAAAGACCATTATGTTAACAGGCTTATCTTGGTTGTGTTTACCATCGTTGCTCTGGGAGGTTTTGCTCCTGACAAGATCCAAATGTTCTTCAGAAATTTTGATAAGTGTGTGTGTGTGTGTGAGTGTATGGTATGTGTTTTTTGCTGGTTGACAACCCCTATCTGTCAATGACAAGCTTAGCTTCCCATGATGCCTTCCCACTTGAGGCAATAACTGAAAGGCCTCATTATCTATCTATCTATCTATCTATCTATCTATCTATCTATCTATCTATCTATCTATCTATCTATCTATCTATCTATCTATCTATCTATCTATCTATCTATCTATCTATCTATCGCAGCAGGAGTAACACAGCTCCTCATTAACTGCTGTAACCATCCATACATATGTATGAAGCCATTCCCACTGCCTCTCTGACTACATTACAGACATCCCATAATAAAAATCATCTCCCACTAATAAAGTGTGTAATTTAAATGAAACACAGGATTGCAATCACTGTAATGTATGTGTGCACTTGTTATTAAGCCGTTCTCACTGCCGCTGTTTGGGATCCTTATCCACATTTGCATCAACATTATTCATTCAGTTTTTACACAGCCAATTACTTTGTATTCACAGGGAGTCTTGTCTTGTAATTCTTGCAGCCGAATTTCCCTCAAAAAAACCTTGCACTTTTGTCACCAAGAAATGAGTTCCTAAAAATACCCAAAAAAAGTTGCTGACTTAGAAATGAAATTGCATCAGAATGATTGCATTGATATTCACCAACTAAAACTGCTTGTCTTTCCCTCAGGATATTGCTACTATGCAGTTGTGTGCCAACAAGTTGGATAAGAAAGACTTTTTTGGCAAGTCTGACCCCTTCCTGGTTTTCTACCGCAGCAACGAGGATGGAACGTGAGTTTGAGCGTTCGTGATGGGGCTCAGATATTCAACTTTGTCTTGCATATGAACAGAGAATGTGCTGTGAACAGATCAGAACACATCTGATATTATTTTTACCTCATTATCTGATATTGACGCGTGACGTGAGGGCACATCTCAAAAGTGCAAAATAGCCAAAAGAGCTTTTTGTTTCCTTTTCTTTCATAGACGCTTGGAACCGTCTTGACCTTCTTCTATTGTTTACATAACCTCATGTTTAAAGATAATCATGCAATGTGATGAAATGCAATGTCTTACTGTTAAAACCACCTGTTCTACTTCCATATTCATAAACAGTAACACAGTGTTCATTCAGACTCAATTAAGGCTACATCCAAACTACTACCTTTTAGTTTTAAAACGTATCACATTTTTGCTACATTTACACCTAGCGTCCACACTACTACATAGTTTTTGAGCCTCTAAGACTTTTAGAAACGCTGCTTGCCCCATTTTAGTTTATAAACTGACTCCAGGGTTGTGTTTTAGTCTGGATGGGCAGAAACTCAGACCTTTGAAAACGATGACGTGGACCCCCACGGTCACTCCCTGATTGGATCTTATCAGCCTCGACTACCAGTGGGGAAAGCAACATAGGAAACAAATTACAAGCGTTACTGACCATGTTGCTGCAACAGTCACTGTAAGGTAATGCTGATGAGAGCACTGAACCCTCAGTGCATCCTCTCAGCTGCAGCAGATGTGGTGGCAGTTCCTATGAAAGTAAAATGAGACACCTCTGAAAATCAAGAACGGTGTATAACCACTGCACTGGAAGAAGAAAGGTTTAGAAAAGTGTGTAATGAGAACTTTGAAGGTGAAAACTACATATATCCACCCAAGTAATATAAGTTGTCACATCTGGTTCTCATCTCAATTGTTTTCCTGTATAATTTGACTTTTTTTTTTTCTTTTTCTTTTTTGTGAATCAAGTGACATTTGAGGCTTATCTCAATCTTTTAAGATTATTATATTCTTCCACTGCTCTGCCTTGGGGAGATGTTTGTAGCAATGAAACTCCCATCTGCAATTCTGTCATGTCCCCCAGATATACTTAAGCACATATAAAAACACACAGCATTTTGAGTTGCAGAGAAAGCTGGATATAGTGGGTGAGGGATTATCTTCATAGGTACAATCTGAGCAATATGAGTGTGCTCTCTCTCTCTCTCTCTCTCTCTTTTGTGGCCTTAAAACTGTTATTTTGCCGGCAGGTTCACCATCTGCCATAAGACAGAGGTGATCAAGAACACGCTGAACCCGGTGTGGCAGCCTTTCACCATCCCTGTCAGAGCTCTCTGCAACGGAGACTACGACAGGTCAGAAAACATTTTGCACCACTCTATTATGCATTCAAATGGATAGTGAATGAAATGTCATCCTGAGGGATCTAATTTCTTCCTTGACACTGAAAAAACCCGTAGGTGAAACGTTGCGCGGATGTTGATAGGCCACCTGATTTTCATCGCTGTTTACATAAGCGGCAGAAACTCCTCTGCCCTGGAACAGCTTCTCTCTGATTAGATGAAGTAGGGGAACACTTAAGAACCAATAAGGCCCAGGCAGGCTCTTTTACGAATGACATCACCTGTTGCTGGGGCGGTCAGAATAATGCCAGCAGTCGGTCATGATGTCCCAGGGACCAGCACTGGTGTTATTGAGACTGACTCAGTTTTTCACACAGCACTGTTTTATATATTCAACGTCAGGCTGGACTGTGCGAAGAGGCTGTGATAGCCACATGTTGTCAAGGTACACACTGTTTACAGATGTGCATACATTACCATGCTTGCAGTAACCGCAACTATTATCCTCCTACTTATCCTTGTGATCTTGTATAGGTTTTTGTCAACTATCATCCCTCTGAATCTTTTTGCTTATCTTTTCCCAAGAGTTGCATATCTTATATCATAGGATTAGATTTCAATTTACACATTTCAGGAACAAGGCTTATTTACCTTCTCAAAGAGAGTCACATGAGAAGATCAATACCACTCTTATGAATGTTAAATGTGAAGCTTCAGCCAAGAGAGGTTTAGCCTAGCTTAGCAAAACGACTGGAAGCAGAAGGAAACAGGTCGCCGGGCTCTGTCCAAGGTCATCATTGCGCCTGACAAAGATACAGTCCACCACAAAAAACAACTTGTCTTATTTACAATTCAGTTTTTGTACGAATTAAACACACAGTATGAAACTTCTGCCACTGGAGGTTTCTAATTTAACTAATGTTACTCAAAGAGGACTAACTGGTGTGTTTGTTGGGGACCAGTTTCTACCTACAGATGCTCGTTTGGTGCACTTGTAAGTAGTACTGGGTATTTGTACAACATCCTTTGGACAACAATGGAGATCTAAGGCACAGAGGAATAAGCAACTGCATATAAAGGCTTTGGAGACACAGACAGTACTTGTTAGTATTCATCCATTGTTGCTTTTGGTCTTGTCATGGGATTTGTCTACAAGAAAAATGTTGAATATTGTCAGCAGTTCTTTAAGATAGAGGCACTTTAAAGCACTGTTGAGAGGAAACATTGTCATAGGAAGCAACAAGGAAAGAACTAAAGGTTCATTATCACTAGCGTTATTAGTTGTTTATTCATTCATTCATTCATTTTCTACCGCTTATCCTCTAGTAGGGTCGCGGGGCGGCTGGTGCCTATCCCAGCATCTTTTCGGGCGAGAGGCGGGGTACGCCCTGGACAGGTCGCCAGTCCATCGCAGGGCAAACACATAGAGACAGACAACCATTCACACTCACAGCCACACCTATGGTCAATTTAGAGTATCCAATTAGCCTAGTCCCCATTTTGCATGTCTTTGGACTGTGGGGGGAAGCCGGAGTACCCGGAGAGAACCCACACTTGCAACATGCAAACTCCACACAGAAAGATCCCTTGAACCCGGAACCTTCTTGCTGTGAGGCGACAGCGCTAACCACTGCACCACCATGCAGCCCTAGTTGTTTATTATTATTATTATTATTAGTAGTAGTAATAGTGGAAGAATTATTATTAAGGTGTGTTCAGACAGGAAATGAGATGAACTTGAGAGACAGCAAACAAAGAAAGGAAAGATGCAAGTAAGTGCAGATAAATGAAGTAAACTGAGACAAAGACGTGATCAAGTGAGTAAAAAATTTGAAGAATCTGCGCTTACCCTAAAGTTTTATGATTAAGTGCACAAACAAGGAAAAATGAGAGACTTTCCTAGTGAGTTCTGAGATCTTCCCGAGTCAGAGCTGAACACAAACACACTGAGAGCCAGTGAATGTGTCACTAACTAGCTTACAGTTAATGTGTGGACCAGTGGATCGCAGCTCTATCCGTGGGCACTGCGATTAATCTGCAGATTGGGCGGGTCGGGTCATAAAAATGAACATTATGATGAACAGCAGATGGGATGCAGGTGGGTGAAATAATATATGTTTGAGGAAAATATAAATTACACTCTACAATGTGAACATATTTTGAGCTTCATTTTTCGTCAGGCACAAATTAGCTGCTGAACTTGTCATGATTTATTATTATTATTATTATTATTATTGGGCAGTTGCCAAATGTTATTATGAACTTTTAAATAGTTTGTGCTCGGGAAGTAGCAGTGACATTCAGGATTTAAATGTCAGTCTGTGTTCGGGCTATTGTGGAAATAAGTTTGTTTATTTAAAACCAGCCTGCCTCACATGTTACCATCTTATCATGCGTCCCCTGAGAAATAAGGGTAATGTGTGATCACTTGTGGGTCTCTAAATCGCACATGCAAAAAAACTCATTTGGGTGGGTGTCGGGTGAATCGTTTATTGCATACATGTGGAGTCAGAGTTCAGAGTTGATCAGCGCATCACATGTGGACAGTCAGTACATTGGCTGATGGTGACAAATAAACACAAAATGTACAAACTGCCCAGCTGCCAAGATCATGTGAATAATGAAAGTCCAAAATTCACTTCACTTTCTGGCCAAGCACACCCTCAACAGTTAAGACCCACTGGGATTGAAAATGGGATTGACATCATATGACATTGCCTCTGTCACTTCTCTCTGGTCGCTTGCAGAGTGAGTAGGTTTCTCATTAGGAAACATTGTGTAAATTAGTCTGTGACTTTCTCCTGCAATTTATGTGACTTTGTGCCAAGCAGCGCTTCATTTTTGCTTGTATCTGGAATCTTGGAGGTAAGGGACAAACTAAAAATCAATCCCAGAAACTCCAGTAATTATCTTCTTCTTCACAGACGTGTATCCGCAGCAGGTAAAGGTTACACTTTCAGTTGTTTGGCAAAACACTGCAGAGCCTTTTATGCAAATGCACCCTCATTTGCATTAAGTATTTTATTTGGATTACAAAGCCATTCACTTGTGTCTCACAGAAATGAAACAAGGGCAAACTTTGTTGGTCCTTACACTAGGAGTTTTGTGTAACAGCCTGACTGCCACTCCCTCACTATATGCTAATACCAAATAAAGTTTAATTCATATAACAGAGCCCAACATGCAGTGTACCTGGCTCTTCACATATGGCTGGTGTTATACATTCATGCCACTGGCACTTATTCACCTTTCTCTACTTGATGTGAAATTGACATTTTCAGGCTGGAAACTAGTCGGAGCGTAGAAGAGATAGGTAGGCCCTGTAATTCAGAGTTCACATAACGACCTGTACCCACCGCACTAATAATGTTCTTCAGTGTTGAATCAGAAAATGTGTAATTGCTCTGTTCCCGATGTGATGGCGAGAAAAAGGGTTTTTCTTTAATTAAATTGAACTTCAATTTCTCATTTTATTGACAGCAGATGATCTGGTGAAGAGCAGATGTTCAGAAATAAGATGTTCTCTGTCTATTTCAGGACTGTGAAGGTAGACGTCTATGATTGGGATCGAGATGGCAGGTAAATGCATCTATGGATAACCACTCACTCTAGCCTCATGATCCGCAAAGATGTCTCCCCGGTGTTAGGAGGAAATTAAATGGCTTGTGTACATTCTTGTGGGTGAGGATTTGAAGAGTTTTGACAAAGTGTGCTTCAAAGGGAGAGTGATCGGGCAGATCGAATGGAAGATTGACAGGCAGGGAGAGAGGGAGAAAGAGACGTGGATAGAGACATGACAATTTATCTCCGATTAGAATAAAAATCTGTGCTCATGCTCCTCGTTCTGTGTGGGTGTTGTTTGTCTGCAGCCATGACTTCATTGGTGAGTTCACCACCAGCTACAGAGAGCTGTCTCGGGGGCAGAACCAATTCAATGTCTACGAGGTGAGACACGGCATGGGGGTGGTTTGTTTCTTACCGCTTTCATCACCTTGTAACTCCAATTTAGGTGATTTTGATATTTTGACTCCTGCTGTTTGGCTCTACAACCCTCGTAAGAGCTTATACAACCTTTTCGAAATGGAAGGATTGAAATAGATATAATAGCTGATAAACATGGGTGCTCTCAAAGTAAAAAAGCTTTAATTCTTTCCCGACACCAAAATTATGCAACTCTCAGCTGAATGGATGGTTTCACAAACAGCTCTAACAGAAAACATTTTCCTGCGGCTGTGCATGACTCATCAAACGCTGACAACCTGTGTGCTGTTAAGTCTGTATTCCACACTGAAGAAGAAAGCTACACAGCTAGGCTAACTAGCTTCAAACTAGCTGGTCAACGTTAGCACTAATTCCTGCTAGACGTTCATTTCTGTTCAGCAGCTGCCACACACTTGTGTCGTGTCGGGGGTCAAGCTAGCGTTAGCTGTGTGACTTTCATGGGTCCAGATATGGTGACGGAAAAACCCAACTGTCAAAACTCAAGGCAAGGCCAGTTTATTTATATAGCATCATTCAGGTACAAGGCAATTCAAAGTGCTTCACAGAGGCATGGAAATACATTAAAAATTAAACACTGAAGTGACATTAAAATGGCATTTAAAAACAATAAAAATTAATTTGATTATATAAAAACAAAAATATTTGAATAAGTCAAATCAAGATTGCATAAAATCAGGTAGGAGATTTAGGACATCATTTTAAAGATGTTCTGCAGTGATAAAAACCTTAAAGTTTTGAGCCCCGATTTAACTGAGCTGACAGTTCCAAGTATATTGGGAATATGTTTGGGCCCAAGATAATTTAATCTTTCATAGATAGTAGTATTTTTAAATCTATTCATTGACACACAGGAAGCCAGTGTAGTGATTTAAGGACTGCAACAGGTGGTGCTGTACCCAGCACCCATTGTCTGAATCATGTGAAGTAAGGTGTGCTATAATCACAGATGGGGCTAAGCAACGGCTTTAAAGCTGCTGCAGATACTACTGTTGCTTATAAAATAAATTAATAATTTAGCAGCAAGAACTTATTATTTGTTGTGTTGAAAACATAATAAAACACATATATCAGCCCCATTAGTTATTTTACTCATGAACTGTTAACTCCATGAATACACACAGCTTAATGATACCTTTGCTCCAAGTAAGCAAATTAATAGCACCATTGCAGTAAAAACATCTGTTCTGTTTACTAATCACATTTGTAATGACAAATGGATGGATGGATGGTTTAATCTCCTCACTTCCCAATCTCCATTTTTATCTTCTCTGCTCTCTCTATATACACACAGTTAAACATAATATCAGTTTCAATTCACGGGCTGTCACTATTATCAGGGATCTGCTGAATTATTCATGTTCATTATTAACCATCATTCCGGGCTGTGAAGTGGTTTTACAAGTACCCTCTTCATCATTAACTAACTTTTTCATCATTCTGGCAGGTTTTAAATCCCAAGAAGAAAGGCAAGAAGAAGAAATACATCAATTCTGGGACTGTGAGTACACCTCCTCTCCCATATCTGCCTGTCATTTCCTCTGTTTTGGCATTTATACATATATATAGGTATATATATATATATAAATATATATATAGGTATCATCACCTCTTACATCTGCCTCTCTCTTACTGGATCTTGTACTGCCTGGCCACCTGTTTGTCATTTTGCCTTCCTGTCTACCTGGCCCCGGTCCCTCTCCCAACCCTCCCTCTTTGTGCGTGTGTGTGTGTGTTTGTGTGTTTGTCAGGTAACTCTCCTGTCCTTCAAAGTGGAGTCCGAGTATACCTTTGTGGATTTCATCCGAGGAGGGTGAGTGGAATAATAATTAGCCTCCTCTCACAGTGAGTGTCAATGGCAACCATTTTGGTTGTTTGTGTCTTTGTGATTGAGTTTGGTGTGTGTGTGTGTGTGTGTGTGTGTGTGTGTGTGTGTGTGTGTGTGTGTGTGTAGGTGTGTGTGTGTGTGTGTGTGTGTGTGTGTGTATATTTGAAGTTGAAGATACAAGATTGAATTTCCCAATAGTTCCTTTGTAAGCATCACGTTGAATTCATATTGGCTCTGAAAGTTTTGGCGGAGTTTGAATTGGTAAATCTCGCGTGTAAATTTACCTCATTTATGCAGTTCACTTTTAATTACTGGTTCCATTTGTTTTACCTAATTAGACGTTCAAGATGGTGAAGAATGGAATATTGTCCCAGCATATTAATTAGCCAGTGAACCAGTAGACCGATTGTATAGCAGTACATTGTGCTGGTGTACATGAGTGTTATAGAGACACAGTGTGTATGAAGTATACTGAAGTGTGTGACGCTCTTTGTTGTTTTCCTCTTTGATTCCCACTTCATTTGCAACAGAACCCAGCTGAACTTCACAGTGGCTATAGATTTCACAGCATCCAATGGTAAGTCACTGACTTGATACAAGATGTTCACTTGCAAGTATTTTCTTTACTGTGGTGTGCGTGTGTATAAGGCTGTAACTCTTCACTGCCCTCCAGCCATAGCATCAAAACACCTATAGTACAGATGTGATCTCCCCAACCTTTTCAAAACCACTTCAAACATGACACAAGGACCTCGCAGCTTGCAGAGCACCCGAATGAACTGACAGTGATGAATCAGTTGTCTTACATAACCAACAGTAAAGGAGAAGTTTGACGGTTTGATGTTTTTTTGTTGGTGTGCCTACATCGTTGACAACTACTTGATGGATTGCCATGAAATTTACACCTTGTTGCATCAGTGTACAAATCAAACGAACAAGATACAACCTGCTTAATAGTAAAAAACTAAGCTGATCGCCTGCTAGCTCTACCTTCCTGTTTAGTCTCAATTAACTCTTGACAACAATATAAATAAGTAATTTATTTTTTACCAAAGAAATTAGTCATTTTTTCCAATCTTGTAGTTTTTAAGTTGCTATTAGCTAAATCTGGGATTTATTGTTTTTCTCTTTTTTTTGTACGATCACGAAATTTATGATAATTGATACAATCTAGCAGCTACTGTATGCAGACGATAGTACATTATTTATACTGATGTCATGTGAAAATAAGCTCTAAAATTGGTAAGTCCTAATACACAAAGCCCATATGCACAAATATTATTTTTGAACTGCTGTTATTTTTTTAAGATTATTGAAGGTAATTAGTTGTAAGTAACTAAGTACTTGGCTGACCACGTAATATAATTGGTTCTTGCAGGGGAAATGATTAGTTGCCAGAGGTAAACAATTCTACTCAATATTGTTTCCAAAGTTGGGGTCATACATTAAGAAGCCCGACTGATTATTGTTGCTCAGGAGACGGAGGACCTCCAACGTGACTACCGTACAATGTGTAATGCATCTTCACTCCAGTTTAGTTAGTGTGCCCTGCAAATGTATCGCTACGTGTATTCTTCTCTCCGAAACTATTAAAATGACACAAATTGAGTTTTGTGTTTTCAGGTAATACAGACAGGAAAGTGTATAAAGCTTCAATGTGAAAGGCACTTGTCCCTTTTTCCCCTCTGCAAGGTAACATGCCCTTTCTTTTCTCGCACGTGTGAGGGCTGGCACACCGCTGTCTTGAATAGATTGTTACATTTAGGCTCTTATTTTCACATGGCGTAAGTGCAGTCAGCCGTGCAAGGTGCACAGGGCGTGGTGAATGCGTTTGGTATTTTCGTGGCTAGAGGCACGCGGTACACCTGTGGCGCGGTTGGAAGCCAGATGGGATTGGGGGGGAATACATTACCAGTAGGTGTGTTGAGAGCAGGCGCCTATCGTGGCTAATCAAATCATCCCCCTCCCTTTTCATCCCCTTAAAGAGCAGGGCACTCGTTTCATCATGGAGGAGCGAGTCCAGATGAGCTTATGCCAAGAGGAAAGGACAGTATCACCCGGCTACATTTTCATGTGTGCAGCTGCTAATAATCAATTCAATCTAAGACATTTACTTGATTGCATAAACTGATAACTCCCCTAAATAATCCTGTTATAATCCTATTTACACAATTCTTTAATTTAAAAAAAAAAAGGATCATGTTTTCTTTCCTGAAACAGATCAGATCAGATTTTACAGCCATAATTCTTCACATAGTTCATTGCATCCATATCTCTATGCAATTAAAATGTAAACACTCAGGAGATAAAGCACACAGTGTTTTCTTGGCATCAGTCATCTTCTATTTCCACCGGTGTTACAGTGTTCCTTTTATTTCACAGGTGTAAACCAGACAGAAGGAAAGAGGGAGACATATTATCAGCCACGTCACCGTCTTATACGTGTCTGTGTGTGTGTGTCTCTTCTAAGGTAACCCGTCCCAGCCCACCTCGCTCCACTATATGAGTCCCTACCAGATGAATGCATATGCCATGGCCCTGAAAGCGGTGGGTGAGATTATCCAGGACTACGACAGCGACAAGCTCTTTCCTGCCTATGGCTTCGGAGCTAAGCTGCCCCCTGACGGCAAAATCTCCCATGCATTTCCACTGGTAAGACACACCCACACACACACCCACACACACACACACACACACACATACAAACTCACACATACAAGACACACGTGCACGGTTCAATCATAGCAGGGTGTGGTTTGGACCAGGAGTTGTCGCTGCGACAACAGCTGGTCACGCAAGTTGAGAAGTTGGCTCATCTGTCTGCCAGCAGGACTCCCCCAGCAGCACGTCCCACCCGTCCCCCCTGCATCTTCCTGAGGGAAGAGGGCAACCAGTCAGAAACCGCTGGATGCTAAGCTTGAAGTGAAGCCAAGTCTGTACTTAGGTGATCAAAATCAGGATTAATCTGGCATATGTGTTAAATGTGATCACCTTTTACAGTGCTGCTTATTTTAATGTGAATAAATGTTGGTGATAGAAATAAATAAGGAGTAAACAGTGATAATGTAACAAGTTAAAAATTGGCTTTGGAGTTTTCATCATCGCAAAGTTTTGTCTCAATTCACCATTTCCCAGTTTATCCTTGAGGCCTTGAACTGATAGTTCAGGTTATTTGATGTGGGGTTGTGTGAGGTACTTATCAATAGTCAGTGTATTACCTGCAGTAGATTCGGATCAGTGTGTTCCCAGTTTAGAGAAGCAGCAGGAACACGGGCACAGAAGCCAAGTGATTTGCTGCTGTGGACTGGGATATCCACAAAACGTGTTTTTGCCACTTAAAGACATGCTACCAAAAAAAAAAAAAAACCCAATACCAGTTAAAGTGCTGGTTATATTTTAGATATTTTCACAGCTTTATCTTGCCTTCAAACCGCCCTTCCCTTTGGAACTACAGTTTGTGAATCATTAAACTACCGTGTTCCTATGCACAAGCACACTTATGGCAGGCACTGTATTACTCCGCAGATCAGCTGTTTGAGTCAGACAAAGCTAAGTAATAGTTGTGGTTGTGCATGTAGTTCAATGGTAGCATGGACTTGGACCTCACTTAGCTTCTGGGCCTGTGCTCCTGGCTGCTTCTCTAATCTGATGGTGCGCTGATCTCAATCTACTCTAGGTAATACACTGACTTTAGATAGCTACCTCACACAGTAAATAACCTTTTCACTTTAAGGCCAAATAACAGCCACTTCCTACCTTATCTTAACAGATTTGCAAAACAATTTTTTCCCAGTGTTTTTGAAACCAGAGATGCATTGTCTCCTTCTTTGAACCCTGATGTTGTCATTGCAAACTGTGGGGCATGGAGTTCAATGTATGTATTCGATAGGGAGGATGTAACAAATGACAGTATCATTGCTTAATTGCATTATGGGAACTGTTTTTGGAGCTTGTCCATAATAGGGACTACATGTAAGGATATCTCTGCCTCTGCTGCTGCAACTTTTAATTTAATATATATATATTTTTTTTTTTTATACAAACCTTGTAAGTCCAGCATTATACCATTGGAGTGCGCCTTTGAAAAAAACTCCACTTTACCCTTGAACTTTATTTATATAATAGATTGATTGAGTCTTACAAAATGCCTCCTAGTGCTCTTAGTCCCTCTACGTGACCTACTTTGACCTTCCATGAACTTCCTAATGTACTTTGTTGCCTGAATTCACCAATAGTATGAGACAGTTATTTATTTATTGCCCTCTGAAGACTTCATACGCCCACAAGTGAACTGAAGTTAAAATGTACCCAGAACATTTCATAAGATATTGAGAGACATTTATTTTGGAGTAAGGTCTTAAATTTCCTGAAACTAGGTCAGATTAAATCTTATCACAGCTAACAGCAGCATATTTAACATATGTTTAACTATCTTTTATTGAGGGAAGAACGGAAATATGTCCACATGTGGCCTTTCATCATTTAGTGTTGATTGTGAAAAAATTGAATTTTTTTAAATGTCATTTCATATGCCAGTGACTCAGCTATTAGCGGACCTGTTTATTGTACTGCTTGGACACTAGTATATGTGTGAATGGACGCTGTATGTCGTCTGCTGCAGAGTGCTGACAGTGAGAATCCAAACTGTGTGGGAATAGAGGGCGTTCTCGAGGCCTATTTCCAGAGCCTGAGGACGGTGCAGCTGTATGGACCCACCAACTTTGCACCTGTTATCAACAAAGTGGCAAAGTAAGTTTTTCACTTCATATAGATTAAGATGCAATTACACCTTTTAGAGTAAACTGGGTAAAATTATCCTATTTTGCTTTCTTTTATCCAAACCCAGGGGATTTTTTTTTTTGTATTTATAAGCCTTGATCAAAGCCTATAAGTAACATAAATCACAAGAAGCTTTTTCACCACATTGAGAATTTCTTGGGGGGCAAATCAGCATGTGCAGGATTAAGCATCCTGTCACCTTAGAATTGGTTTCTTTCTGCCACAAAGTTTGGCAACAAGTAAGCAAGTGATATTTGAGCAGGAACAGAAGTTATTTTACAGAAAAGAGAGTGAATTTTTGTGTATTTAATTTCAAATTCAGAATCTAGAGGCTAAGTTTATGTTGCACAGGAAGCAAATTGTCAGAATACATCTGCATTTTCCTTCTTTGATATAACTTTCGACATTAAACCGCTGGGTTTTGAATTTTTAAAATGTTCTTAACTAAAGGCTTGCGCACATGAAAAAAACTGAATAATATATATTTACAGTGATTTAGAATGGCAAACATAGACTTTAATGAAAAAGGCACAAAAATAAGACTTTTAATTTGACTTTACATGTAAATAGATTGCATTATGGATGGTGTGGTACAGCTTCTGGTATCTTTAGGACTTTGGATTTACAAATATAAACATAAACACGTCATGTTCTGTCTGCTTCTGTAATTGCATTGGGTCCTGACCCTTAACCAGAGTTGCATCACTGAGACCTACTGATTTTGATGGTGACTGGCCTCCATATATTTTAGCACTTTAAAGAGGCCAGTATACTTCATCAGAATTGTTTCAGATGGTCAGATAGCTTCAAACCCACCCCCACCCCCCACCCCCACCTTTCTGACATCATATTAGGGGGTATATGTATAAACACTTGTGATTTCCAGTGTGTTCGGACAACACATCATACAAACCAGTTCCTTTCTGGTACAACCTGTTCCTAACTCTTTTTGCTTCTTGAGTTTTGGTGAAAAGGACATGATTAGAAGAACAATCAGAACCATAACCAGCCACCAGTACTCATCATCCGACTCTGTTAGTCAATGGGCATTCAGGAATTGAGTCAATGGCCAGTTAAGACCTCTGGAAATACCTCACTGATATCTTCATAGCCTTAATAAAAGGATGCTGCTGGCACAGGTAATTCCATGTCTTTAACATATGTTAACCTGGTTGGCCAGAATAGTGTTAATGTTTTATCTTACAGGTCAATGCCCTGAATTATCAGTACTCTTTTTTTTTTTTTTATCCCTCACTGTGTTTAACAGAGCAAGAGGTATAGAGGTCGCATAGAGATCACTCAAACACACACACACACAAACACACACACACACACACACAGGATCATTCTAACATTAGGCTAAAATCCCATACACATACACATACTGTAGATACACATACAGACACAGACTCACAGATAAATGGTCTGTTCAGCCAGAGAGAACAGCAAAATCTCTGGCATTAGGTTCTGTCAACTGACAATAAATACACTAAACAGCAGCTGAAAGACACACACACACACACACACACACACACCTACGAGCTGAAACTCTTCTTAACTCATCTGGCATCATATCAAGCTGGAGCTGATATTCGAGAATGTGAATATATCCATTTGTTTTTCTTAGCAAACCCCATGTTGGAAAAGGAAATGAAGAGCGGTGGAAAAACAAGAAGCAGGGTCACATTATTTTCTCTTCATGCAATGTTGTTTGCTACTTGTTATTTCTGAAGGGTCCCTCTGTTGCTCAAGGTTGTAGTTTTGGGTGGTAAACAACTCAGGTCTGGTGTGGAAGCAGCAGCCGAGAACAAAGGGGTTGCCATGGTGTGTGGAAGAGGGTCTAATTCATTTTAATGGAGTTTTTATATTAAAGTCCTCTAATGGGGTCGTCTCTGAGGGGAGGTATAATGACCTATTGTATATGGTCATTCAGGCTGGAGGACTTGTTGTTGAACCTTAATTTCATAAATAAGAATAAGCACTGAATAATAACATCTGTGTTCATTAACAAACATCATCATCATTTAAATATTTAGGATATGAAAAGGCATTGTATTTGTTACATGTAGTTTCAGTGGAACAAACTCAAATTTTCTCATTTGAAAAGTACATGTTGATTGTCACATATTAATTTGTTTGTTCCACGTCCTTAAAAAAGCCTGCCTGAAAAGGTCAAATCCCACATTGTGACACCTATTTAAAATCTGTCAAATCAAACAGACTGTTCCCAAATGAAATATCTTTCTTTTCATATGCGGTTCCAGAAACTTTACATTTCACCTTTAAAAACCAACATGTGCATTAGTCACATGTGTACTGAAATCCCATGTAAATTTTTATGTGAATTGTGGGGTACCCAGCCTAAACGTAGCACTAGGGAACATAAAAATAAAAATGATAAAATATAGTCTAAGCAAAATTTAAGGGAAAATAAAATGTGTTATTGTAAGGTATTATAAGGAATGTCAAACTATCTCAGGTCACACTGCTTGGTTGGGGTTGCTGGACCTTAAACTTCCACAAATACAATAAAGAGGCATAGCTGCTAATGCTAACCGCTGTTATCCTTTAATAGGAGCCTTCTGTATTGCTAGTGGTTTATGGTTAGAGGCCGCAGAGATAACTGGTTGTTGTTAGTGGATGTTTGACTGTGTGATATGATATAGTTAGTGCTGATGTGCCCTGTGGCTTTGGAAATAACACCAGGTTACTAATATCTGTAGTAAACTAGTGTACTAGCCATGCATTTGACATCCAGGCAAAGAAACCTGCTTTTTAATCCATGCCCTACACGTCATCTGTTGTGTTGTGGTTCTGTTATGGTGTAATTACTATACCAATTACTTATTTTTCTTGAGCCTTTTGCACAATGTTTCAGCATGTGGAGAAATCCCGAAGCTTGACAGGCCTGCCGGAAAAATTATGCTGTAATTGGCCAGTTGCTGTTTAGGAGAAGAGTTTGACAAAGGATCAATAATGCAGAGAGAGATTACCAAGAAACACACAATTACCTGGGAGCCATATCTGAAATACATGTACTATATATATAGTTTAAATTCAGCCTTGTAGACAGAATATTAGCCCCTAACCCAGGTAGCAATGTGTATGTTTGTTTGTTCGTGTGGTGTGTGTGTGTGTGTGTGTGTGTGTGTGTGTGTGTGTATGTGTGTATGTGTGTGTGTGTGTGTGTGTGTGTGTGTGTGTGTGTTGTGTGTGTGTGTGTGTGTGTGTATGTGTGTATGTGTGTGTGTGTGTGTGTGTGTGTGTGTGTGTGTGTGTGTGTGTGTGTGTGCACGCACGTCCCCCAGCTGTGCAGCAGAGATTACAGATGGCTCCCAGTACTTTGTCCTGTTGATGATCACAGATGGAGTGATATCTGACATGGTCCAGACCAAAGAGGCTGTGGTCAATGTGAGTAAACACACACACACACACACACACACACACACACAGCCAAGTCTCCATGACTTCAGAGGACATTACATTGATTTATATTCATTTCCTGGAGACTTACTCTGACCTTAACTAAAACTATTTGCCAAACCTGAAACCTAAATCTAACCTCACTCTAACGTAAAACATGTCTTCACCTTAGAATGAAATGATTTACATTATGAGGATTTCCATTTTGTCCCTATAAGGAAGACAAGTCCCCATATTGTGTTTGTCCTATGTCCTCCAATGTACGAATATTATTCGTTCTTTATCATTTCCTTTCAACAAAAACAAAAACAACAAAAAAGTTGAATAAAAATGGTCGCACTTCATTTTACGGTACATTAATAACAAGTCGTACATTGTATCTACAGGTTTAGGTCCCCACAACATGAGTAATACCTGGACCACACACACACACACACAAACACACACACACACACAGCACACAGGGACTGATGGATTGCGGTGCTCTTCCTGCAGTGACTGATGTGCGTCTCAGCATCGACTTTCCTTTTGTCAGTTATGTTCCTCAAGAATAATACTTTCTTTGATTTTTGAATACAAACAGCTGGACTTGTCACTGCAATCAACATCCTGTGATCAATAAACACCTGAGAAAAAAACAACACAATCAGATTTTCTTTTTAAGATTCCAGTCAAGGGGAAGAAAAGACATCTTTGCTTTCATTGGGTCTCATATCACTTTCTAGAGAGGTCAATAGTTGTTATAGAAAACTGTCAAATTAACGTTTGAGAGGTCTGATCCAATTAGATCGGTGATTTCTCAGATCGGTGCAGAAAGTGGAAAAGAAATTATTTGTTATTTTCTCTTTCCTAATAAGCTTACATGTACAGTGTAAAATTAACTCGAGTGAAGTCTCAGATATTTGCTTTATACCCTTTAAATAGTACTAATTTTTGCTGAGTTTTCTTCAGGTGAACAACGTTTGTTTTTGTGTCAAGCAGAGTTAAGGTTTGGAAAGTAAAAATAATGATGATGTCACATCAAGGCTACTGAGTCAGGTATTAGTCTCACCTGTTCTTAATTTAAAAAATAAAATAAAATCAACACTTTATTTTTAGAAGACAATGCTCACTACGTCAAAAAAATGTAATCTCTTGAAAGCTCTGTTATTCACCCACAGCTAGTTTGCATTATTTGATGTGGGGCTTTTTGAGGTACTTATCTATGCTCAGCGCAGTAGGTTTGAATTCGTGCACTGCAAGTTTGGAAAAGTAGACACGAGTACCGACACAGAAGTGGAGCGATGTGCTCCTGTGGACGGGGTTCAGCCACTTTAAAGGTCCCATATTTTACATTTTTACGGGACTTTATTTGAAATTGTGATATCCATAAGATATTTCTGTGGTTTTTAGCTCCAAAATGCATCTGAAAGATCTAACGAATTCATTGTCTTTCCTGTTTTCTCCCATACAGGCAGCATCACTCCCTATGTCCATCATCATCGTAGGTGTTGGGCCTGCTGAGTTTGATGGTGAGTTTTCACACTGACAGAGGAGACGAGGGTCTTGCACTCAGTGCCAAGAAATCACTTTATTCAATAAGACAAACCCTTTTTAGTCGTCCGGCCTTCATCAGTGCCACACTCACGTAGATGCCTCTTAAATAACAAGCACACAGGTGGAAATCAGTTACATAACAATCAATGACATCTCTGGGTGGCACAAAGAAGAAGGTGCAAACTGAAGCATCAGATTTCTTCACATATCAAATGTTTGTTGGCATTCATATATAGAAAACTGGCTTTAATAAAAAGACAGCTGCAGAGAGAAGAACGATACCAGTCCTTCTTTCACCTTCAAATGTACCTTTCAGTGAGACATGTAGCTGAGCAGAATGATTGCCGACAAGAAGTGTGCATTGAATAAATTTGAAATGTAAACCGTTTTGATTAAATTCAATAACCTTGACGCTGCAAAGACATAAATACGTAATGCTATATATGAACGGCAGCTATCGACTTTGGCTTAGACTTTTAGCGGACTTGATGGGAGTCAGCAATGGGGAGTGGGCAAACAGGAAACCACTGTAGCAGCTGTATCGTAATTGGTTCGTCATACACACCGGGCTGCTGTTCCTTCTTCCTGGGAGAGTCGCTGGACAAAGTCAATGGGGTCAAGTGTGCAGGCATCTTACAGCCAACAGATGAATGAATGACATTTCAGTGGGGACTCTCTGTGTGTGTGTGTGTGTGTGTGTGTGTGTGTGTGTGTGTGTGTGTGTGTGTGAGTGTGTTACCGCTCAGCAGAGTGTGACAACGTAGCGCCTCGTCATTGTGTGTGATGGTCTGTCATTTTCTACTTGTTTAAACAATCGAATGGTGAGATTGGTAGCGAAGGCACTAAAGCCTGTTTGGAAGTCACAAGGTCAAACTGGCTTAATAGCAACTGGCACCTGTATATGTGTGTGTGTGTGTGTGTGTGTGTGTGTGTGTGTGTACACCTTACTGAAAGGCCTAATTGCCTTGTTTGTTATTTGCTCCATCTTGAGTCGGTGAACTCCATTTCTGACAGCTACCAACATGTCATTTTCAGTCTTTGTGTTCGTCCTCATATTTTGCGGTTTTCTCTGAGTCCGTTTGCTGCTTTGACCTGACGTTGTGCTCAGCCACCTTTCCGTTGGCAGCGCCACACATCCATGCTGTTTTGTCCGGTTGCCAGAGTGGCTGCAGATGCAGGATATACGCTGTTGTGCAGGTGCTATTTTTTAAGACCTCTCAGAATAAAATTTCCATCAGAGGCGCAATTTGGGAGCAAGCACCTCCTCCTATATTTGGCCATAGTTGAAAAGGCTTGTAAAAGCTGCTCCTGTAGCTGCACAGAATCGTTTTCCTTTTCTGACCTGCAGTGTAATTGTGCATCATTTTCGCCTGAGGAATGACATTTTTGGTGCATAAAGCGTTTGAACCATTCTCCATTGAATACCTTCTCTCACTCCCATGCTGTGCTCCACTTGAGCAATTATGTTATGAAAATACAAAAGAACATCCTGTACCTTCTTTATATTCTCCCTTGGTGGTTCCAATATTGAATCATACTCTCTCCACCATTGTCTTTCCTTTTAGCTATGGAGGAGCTGGATGGAGATGAGGTGAGAGTATCCTCCAGAGGACGGCTTGCTGAGAGAGACATTGTTCAGGTACTCATCATGATTCTTTTTAACTTCGCAGGTTAGACTTCAGCACATTTCTGTCAACAGCAACAGCATGGGGGAGTTCTCCCTGGAGGAGCGTGGCTTACTTTCATAACACACACTGTGGAACCTCCTCATACAATATACAGCACAATATCATCCACGGTGGGCCACTTTTCCTGCAGTGTTATGCTCATGGGAAGAATACCATCATATGGTTTTGGTTGTACTTGTCCACACAGTTTGAACATCAATTCATCCAAGACAAAATCAGCCACGTTAGAGAGGTTAATTTTAACCCATTTAATCCCCAATTTTTTATCATTCACCATTTCATTGTGTTTTCTAAAGTGAAGTTTGTATTGGGATTTTTACATTCGTTAGTGTTGATGTGGATTGTGCAGATGTTTGTGTAGAATCAACTTTCCATCAAGTCCTCCAATGTACGAATATTATTAGTTCTTTATCATTTCCTTTCAACAACAACAACAAAAAAGTTGAATAAAAATGGTCGCACTTCATTTTACGGTACATTAATAACAAGTCGTACTTTGTATCAAATGTATCAAATTAGACAAAAGCTATAAATAATAAGATCTTTATCAGACAGTGACCAAACGCAGTCATACCCTGATTAGACACTAAATTATGCTTTAATTGGAGACAGTATATAATTCTGTATTAGATCCAAAACACTATAACACCAAATTAGAAACCAATTAGAAACCAAATGGAGATCCTGAAACACTATTACTCACCACTTAAGAAGATCATAGTTTAATTAAAAATCAAATACAATGCCATATCAGATCCAAAATATGCTACAGTTATACACCACAAATGAGGCACCACATTTAATATGACCTATGATAGCTTCATTAGACAACACAGTGACATTAGACAAATATAATGTCATATTATATCAGGCATATATTATTTGGCCTTTACTTAACCTAGTTTCACTTTCTTACAGAGTGATTTTTTTCCTCATTAGTAACTGTAACATAAAATTAAGTCAAAACACATCGGTTCACATCTGGGCGCTCCTTCACCCGTCCTTCCTAGCCTGGATGTTGTCCAGAGTCCCACGGAGGTCGGGGGTAGTGATACTTAACTCTCCTTCCATATGTCACCAGCTTTAGGCTGTGGCAGCTGCCAGGACTCTGCATCTTAATTTCCCACTGTTGTTACCCATTAAACTTTCTTAGAGGGTAATTTTGCGACACATTACAACAGTTAGGTGAACTAAAGTGAAATCCATCAGCATTTTTTGGTTGTATTTACAGTGATTCATCAAAGTAGTTCCTCATTACTTCATCATTATATCACAATAAGATTCCTAAATCAGAGTCAGCAGGTTTCCAAACAAATATTTAATCATAATATTCAGGCCACATATATATCAATATTCACATCCACATAATTTTTTTGATGATTAGTCTATCAAATATTTGTTTGACAGGATGCAACTTATGGCTTATCCTTTGGAAGTAACCACACAGAACTCATATTTGTAGGCACTTGGTATTTCATCCATCCTGGACTCAAAGTGATTGAAAGCGAGTTTGGTTTATAAGTCTGTATCGATGCAGACTTGCAAACGGACTGAGAGGCATGTCAGCAGTCCGACAGAAAACTACAAAAAGAGCCGCTGTCAAAAACTAACGGAAGAAACACAATCTCTCAGAACAAATGAAATAGATTTAAATAGCTTCTTTAATCAAGTTTTGCTACATAGCTGCTACATAGCTGCTTACTGAACAGCTGTTTACCCACCAGTCTAGAAGAAATGTTGCAAGTTCAACATCAAACTTCATTCCTTTACTCACCAAGAGCTGTTTCCAGTGGTGGAAAGCAACGCCAGTGTTAAATTGTCCCTATCACATTTTTTCTTCTACTGAAGTTAGCATGCTAACCAGCTAGCCCCGGTCCATCTCATCACTTTCCGATAGCGACTCACTGTAGCCTCCAATCTGCCTTGAAGTCGTAGCGCTGCTCAGAGGGCGTATTATAACCTCTTGTCTTGTAAATGCAACAATGGCTAAAGCTCTTATCAAGCGACAATCACCACCACCTGCTCCCGACAAGAATCCATGCACAGCAGCAGAGTAAACTTTAAAATTGATGGCCACTACATAAATCTATCCTAGAGTTAAATTATCAAAGAGGCTCTTGTGTTTTCCTGCTGAGGAGTATCGGGGGCGGCGGGAGCTCCCACTGAATTATTTGAGCAGAAAATCTGCATCATGCCTCGGCTCTGCAAAGAGAATGTCAAAGCTCAAAGCTTCCAATATTGCCACGGGTAGATTTACACTGAAGTCACCACATTAAGTTAATGGCTACTGTGTAGTGTGGCAGTGTTAGTTTAATGTAGGTCAGAATGTTTTTTACCTTGGACAGGTTACAGCAGAAATATCTCTCCCACAGTTTAAACTATGATCTTATAAAGTGGTGACTAATGGTGTGTTAGGATCTCCTCTTTGGTTTCTAATTAGAGTGTAATTCAGTGTAATTTTGTCTGATTTTCGATCTAATACAGAATTATAAGCAGGTTCTAATCACAGTAAGGTTTCTCATTATTGTATGACTGTGTTTGCTTACTGTCAAATGAAGAAACTATTATTCCTAGTTTTTGTCTGATTTGACAAAGAACAGCTTGTTACATCTCATTGGTGGACTGTAAAATAAAATGTGACCAAAGAACCCGTGAGACTTTCTGATCTGTCTCCTCCATGGTTGAGGTTTTAGTTCTTTTTCGGTCGCTGTCAAAAGGAGCAAAAATAAGTCAGATATTTGTCAACCTCCTTTTCCAAGAGATTTTGTGGCATCATGCTGGCTTTGCCTCTGAAAGCAACAGTCCTGTTTTATGCAAATTATTATTTGCACGCAAGAGGATCCTTGGTGAGAAAAAGTAGGTCATGTTCAGAGTTTTTAACAAATGATCTATGTGGTAGTTTTTCTGGTGTGAGCAGCCTCTGATTTTTTATTCAACAAATGGGAAATCTAACAGGAACACCAGCTTGTCACCCCAGAAGAATGATCCTTATGATGAACTGCCAAAGTAAAGATAAAGAGCAGGAGGACAATAAGTTAGACACTGTTGTGGTAAGGACAAATGGCATTGCGGATGGGGCTGCGACAATTAATCGATCAACAGAAAAGGAAAAAGAGAAGAAAAATGTGAACATTCCTTCCATCTTTTTGTTTTGTTATAGTCAACTGGTTATGTCACCCTGGTCTCTGGAAAATTGTAAAACTCAAAATTATGTTTATATCTATAATAATAATAATAACTTTATGTATTTAGCCCAGTTTACAAAGTGCTTTGCTTTGACAACAAAGCAAAGACAACAACAACAACAACAACAACAACAATATCACAACAGAAAGCCGGACAGTAAGGACCAAACATAAGCACGAAGAAAGAAAAGACAAAAAATACAATATACCTCCATATAAATAAAAAACGTTGAGGAGAGTAGAACCAGTAAAAAAGCAATAAAAAACAATGAAACAACAATAAAAAGACAACTTCAGATAAAAGCGAGTCTATAAAAATGGGTTTTAAGAGGTGAATTAAAAGAAGTCACCAATTCTGCCTTATCTCCTCTGGCAGGTCCTTCCAAAGCCGAGGGGGTCCTGATGGCAAAAGCATGGACACCTTTAGATTCAAGCCTTGACTTTGGAAAGGCCAGTAGGACCTGACCTGAGGATCTAAGGCCACGAGCTGGGTCATACGGGGTTAACAATTCTGTCACGTAGCTCCGGGCTCGACCCTGGCGTTCCTTTAAAAGTGATCAATAAAATCTTAAAATCAATTCTAAAAACGGACAGGGAGCCAGGATTGGGGTGATGCGATCTCGTCTGTTAAACCAGCGAGGAGCCGAGCTGCTGCATTTAGAGATGTCAAGTCTTGAGAAGATAAATGCGTGAATGACTTGTTCTAGATCAGTGTGAGAGAGTATCAAGTATCTGTTGTGGATCTTTGTTCATCACATCCTCACTTCAAGGAGAACCCAGACCGTTAACAACTGTGATCGTGGGATTATTTTTTTTTAAATGTGCTAATTAACTCTTAATCAGTAAGTAATAAAGTAAATGTAAATCCCTTAAAATTATTAGCCGCTATTTAAAAAGCGGCTGAATAAATCGAAAAACATTTTCTTCTCCCCACTGGGCATTTTCCCATTATCATTTTTGTATTCAACAGCAGAAAGCGGCTCTTTCTTTAAACAGTTTAGCAGTGAGTTTTATTAAAAGTGAGCAGTAGCCCCATCAGGGACTGATAAAACCCGATCTGGCAACAGTAAACAGTAATTTTAGAAAAACCATTTAAAGATATGAGAACACAAATAGGAAGCAAAGAGTGTGGCCACTGATAACAATGCACTATTGAATTTTTGTATAGTTGTGCAGCGGAGTGGCAGGTCAGCTGGCAGCGCATTAGAAACAATGATAAATGAGCGCTTATAATGATAAATGTATAGTGTGTATACGTTGAGAGGAGGCGTGTGAGCATAGAAGATTGCAAAAGTTTTATTCTAACAGTGTGACCATTTTTATTAAGATAAATAATGTTCTCATTTCAACATTGATATCACATTACGTGGCTTAAAGTAATTATCAATTAATACCAATACACTTAAAAGGTTTGACTGGATTGCTTTGTCTTGCTACTTTCAGTGAACACAGAGAAATAAACTGTTCTATGACATTAAATAGTGCATATGCAGTTGACCCCACACCAGGTTAATAGCTGTATTGATATTGCTATAATGTTGTCAGAGTCCTGTTTCTCTAACTGCAGTAATCACATTTGCATGCACACAGTAATCCTTTGATTGCCTTTAACCTTATTATGACAATAATTTAATCAGGATGTTTACACTTATAGCAGAGAAAAAAAAAAAGAAAAGAAAAAAAGTTCAATCACTTTGTATTTTCATGCTCTGTTGTTGTTATTGATTAGATATGATGACTGGCTTCGCTGCAGCATCGATCATTTTCTTCCTGTGAAAAATTAAAGCCGTATTGCTCCGTTCATACTTATCCAGCGTAAACTGATTATATTCAGTGGCCACCTGGCAGTCGTGGTTGTCTCGGTGCTGATGTACACTTTATTTACGTGTGAGCAGTTTGTGCAGGTGGAGGTGTGTGCCGGAATTAATTACAGTATTCTTGCAATGCAGTTATGACTAATATGTGTGTTAAATATGTCTTGACTGTGATTGCAGTATCCATATCTAAATTTACATGTACAAAGTTTTAATAGTCCCCCTTTCTGGAGTGTGTTTGCAAGAGGTAGCATCCAGATGGAGATGTTTCATGAGGGAATAGTTGGATATTTTGTTATACAGTGGACTGATCCCAATATTCCCTGGATTCAGAGACTTTGAGGTGTGTTTGCGTTAAGTCCATGAGGGCTGAGGTGTGTGTGAGGTCTCTCTCGCAGACGTTTTGAGCCCTTTATGCACACTTTCTGTAAGTCTGCACTTCTGCAGACTATGCCTGAGGGAATTTCCCACAGTTCATAATGTTATGATGTTAAAGTGATAGATCGGGTTATTTGACTTGGGGTTGTGTGAGGTATTTATCTATAGTCAGTGTGTTACCCGCAGTAGATTTGGATCGGTGCGCTCCCACTCAGAAATGGAGTGTAGTGTTCCTGTGGACGGGGGCCATCCTTATTTTAGCCACAAAAATGCTAGGATGGCAATTACACATCAGTTCCATGTCTAAATAAATGACGTAGTCAGAGATACATAAAACCAACTCGTTATCCAACACATATCCAACACAGCAACTGTATAGCTGTCAACAGATTAACATAAAGGGATTAGCAACACAAGGTTAAATACACACAAACATGCAGTTCCTCTTTTATCTCTTTAAGTGCACTCCAGTAAATATATTCCTCAATTAATATCCTTTTTGTTCTCTCTTTTGCACAAAGAAAATGAACCTTGAAACAAAGTGAAAGAGCTCATTTTAAACTTATCATTCATGAAGGAAAACGGAAAATCTGTTTCCAGGTGTTGGACTCTGCATGGTTGTATAAAGCCTTTTGTGGCTCCAGAGGGAGCAGCAGTAATTTTAAAAAGAGAATAAATCTGGGGGTTTTGGAGTTAGAAAGAAGCGATCTTAACAGACCTCTGAAGCCCGCTGCTAATCTCTGCTTGACGTTAGCAGCTCCAGGCTACATTAGCTGCTACTAGCATAACACACCCGAATCTCCGTATGAACTGTTGATGGTCGAGTTGCTTTTCCGGGTAATGTAGGTGCCTGATATTGACAGGGTGGAAGAATGCATTGAGAAAAAAAAAAAAAAGATATGTGAGCTGCATCGATTTTGATCCTTTCCTTAAACTGAATCAGTGTTTTTTGGAGTGTAACATTAAATCAACATCGTCAAATTGACTCTTTTAAGTCAGTTTTTTGAGCAACAAGTGCCAAAAGTGTGCTGACTCCAGTGTCTCCCTCTATTTCCTGGTTTTCTCAGTTTTCTGGTAATCTGAAAATTTAAATGTCAGACAGAACAATTAATATGTCAGCCTGGGCCCTGATTGGCGTTTTTCATGTTACAGGTTACAGAGAAAAATGATTCATAGATTTAACAAGAAAAAAAATGAGTGTTTGATGCAACCCTAGAATTTGTTATTTGTCTGTTATTCTCAAACTGTGAATGGACTGATTTAACCCTGCAGGATCTTTTCAATCACTATTTAAAATGTCACATGACATCATATATTCAGAAGTAGCCCACGTTGTTCTGAGCTTTGATATAGTAAGCGATGCGAGGCAGCAGTACCAGGAAAAAAAACGCACAGTATGAAGTTGCTGAGGAGAAAAACATATAATGTTTCATTACTTCATACGACCACAATAACTGTGGAAGCCACTATCCCCATATTACAACACAAGAGTCACTTAGTGTCTTATGCACTGTGGGACATTATGAAGTCAGAAATCATTATCCAATAAAAGATCAGATTTATGAGGAGATTCACTTTGAGAGGAGGGGGTGAATGTCACATTGGTCATTAATTAAGTTTTAAAATCCTTCACTGAAGCAGCCTGAGAGAGAAATGACACGTCATCCTCAGTTCATTGTCTCCTACAAGATATACAGGGACAACAACTGCAACGTTTATAGTTCAATTCATAACCAAAAAAAAAATCTAAGCTGTTGTTTCCCTCTGCTTCCAGTTTGTTCCATTCAGAGACTACATCGACAGATCTGGCAACCAGGTCCTCAGCATGGCCCGGCTGGCTAAAGACGTCCTCGCCGAGATCCCCGACCAGCTGCTGTCCTTTATGAAAAGCCGAGGAATTGAACCGCGACCGGCTCTCTCCACCTCTCCGTTACCGGGGCTACACCGGCATATCTGACCCCGACACTACCACGGCCACTCATCTCTCTCTCCCTCTCTCTCTCTCTCTCCCTCTTTCCCCACTCCACCACTCTGCTTATCTACTCTCACAATTATTTGTCACTTTAAAAAGGAGCAGAAGGATCGACCCGTGACTTGCCCTCTTCCTCTCTTATCACCCGTGAAGCTAAACAGGCACATCAGAGCGACGCAGCGGGCACTCATCCCTGACTCACCTGCTGTTGTTCCTCATCTTTTCCTCTCTAACTCACCCTGTTATACGGCATCACTTCCCATTTACCGTGTGAAAGACCAGTGAGACTGAACCATGACCATCCCTTTCCTCCCCACTGATTATCATTCAGAGTCTGACTTTTTGAATTTGTCTGTTAATTCCCCTCACCAGACACTTCTCTTTTTTTTTTTTCAAGGGGAGGTTTTTACATGTGTCTTTGTCCTCAGCAGCGTTGACTATTCTCTTATTTGGCACGAGTCCCAGAAGCGCAAGAAACAAAAATTGAATTGAGGCTAGTCCCTAAATGAAAGCAGAGCCCTTGATGAGCAATATACACCGGCTTGATTAGGTGCTTTCGGGGGGTATCTCTGGCTATAGTTTGATTGTAATTCATTGGAGTAATTGGTCACCATTATTATAATACTTTACTATCGTCAATATCATCGAGCCGCGCCAAATCTCTCTAGCAATTAGTTTAATCCAAACAGAAGAAATAGAGGGGAGGAATCAGGGAGACTCTCGTGTGGACGTCATACAGAGGGGTAGCAGACAAGTGTTGGCAGGTCTAGTGTGGGGGCTCCAGTCACATGTTCATTATTACCCGTCACACACACACACACACACACACACACACACACACATACACACACCTCTGTGTCTGCCATGCCACACCCACCCTCTCTTTGCCCAGCATGGGCTGAGGCTGGGTGCAGATTCCCCCCCGCTGTTAGAGAAATGCCAGTCTCTCTGGCTGCCCCTGCAGAGAGGCGGGGGAGGAGGAAGGAAAGAAGAGACGGGGAGGGAGGCAAGAAGGCGGAGGTGGGAGTAAACAAAAGAGAAATGGAGGTGTAAGAGAGTGAGGGAGAAACAGAGAGAAAAACAAATGTGGAGTGTGGAGGAAAGAGACGAGAGATGGACAAGGCAGCGAAGAGACAGACAATAGCCCAGCGCTGTGTTCAGTTTTAGTTTGAATAGTCTTTGTGTATCTCAATGAAGGATAAATGCACATTCTCCAAAAAGCAATATTCCTGACTTCCAGTGTAACGTTTGCCCTATGCATGTCCCTCCCTCTCCCTCTCCCCCGCTATGACTTGACATTTTATTGCCAGGCAGACTGAAGCCGTGTACAAAGTGGGCAAAGTCTGCCACCTAGTGTTCACGCTTTGTAGAGCTGGGTATCTTAATTATGCATGACCGCTGTACATTCCTATACAAGCTCACACAGTGCAGACGCATGAAACTTATGCAGCTGACTTTACTATCATAACACAGCACAGTGATTCCAGGCGTCCCAACAGCTCAAATAACAGAGAGAAAACCACTCTGATGGTTTAGGAACTACAGACATCTTTGTTCTTATGACGTGAAATGTGTCGCTTCTTGAAGACGTTCTGTTAATGTCAGTGTGATGGTGGTGGCTTAGAGGGGTGTTTAATGTGATGTGTAAGTATATTCTTTTTTTATTTTTTTCTTTCCCAAATGAACTTGTACAATAATTAGTTTAATCGTCAAGATTTTGCATGTCGGGGAAAATCAGTGTGTTACAGTGTTGAAGTTGGTGTTGTCATTGCAAATGATTGTCCAAAAAAAAGAAAAAGAGAGAGATATGAATATATCTCAAAGTAATATGCATCCTTCTTGTGTCACTGTACATTTTCATTTGTCAACCTCAGAGCTAACCCGTGTGGGCAGTGTCTTGCAGAAACCTGGTTTATTCATTAACTGAAGCTTGTGAATTTCCCCCCATTGAGAGACATGTATTTTTGATATTTTGCAACGATGTGGCCTGTTCTCACGGTCACCAAATCCAGACATGTAAGGTCTCTGCAAGACACCTGCGTATCAGTGCACACCAGCCTGTAGTGTGATTTTTGTACAAGAGCATTTTTGTCTCTCTTATCTCTGTCCGATGGCTTTATTAACACGTCTATATTCAGCATAGTGTTTAAAACATGAAGATGGATAAGGTTAGATTGTATATATAGTACAGTACATGATGAAATATGTTTCCCACTCGTTTGCTTACAGTAGAGCTAAAAGAAAAGAAAAAAAAAACCTTTTAAATTTGTGTCTCTAATAATAAATCTATATTGTATGTTGACGTTTTTATGAATGTCCAACTAAGAAGAATGTAGAAGTTTGAACTAGAAACCCTTAACTGTTTTGACGAATATCTTATCGTATTTTGATATGAGGTTTGACTAAGTTTGTGTTTACTCATATCTCCTGAAGTTGATGAATTGCATTACGATATTACCAAACATAAAGCGACACAATCTGATCGTTGTATGTTGTTGTTTGTCCGCAGAGAGATTATTTAAGGTGGCAAGTTGACGTTATTACGGTATCCACGGTGATGATTCATTCTCCAGCACAACACAGCGCTGAGCTGCCTCCCGTCAAACAGGCTTATAACTGCTTGATTCAGTAAACAGATTAAAGCACTTTAATACACAGAGCTATACATAATGGTGACATGTTTGCCTCAGACCTGATTTCTTCGCTATATCGCCTGTATCTACTTCCCTCTTGTGTTGAAAATAAATATATACTTCCTGACATAGAGCTGTGATATAAAGTCAATTTTAACACTTCTTCTGAAAAAAAAAAACATTTGTAGCGTCCATATCATTTGTTTTCACCAGAAGGTTGATTTTATTAGTAAAAGTAGTGGAAAGATCCAACATCTTCTTATCACTTCCTGTTATGTTTACTGTACAGACAAATATTTATATCCAAGTGAAAAGGTTATAGATATGAATTGTGTTTTGACCATCTGTTGCATCCCTAGCTGTGTGGATGTTCTTCTGTTCTCGTTAGTGGCCATTAAGATCAAAAGCTGCTTAATTTACTGACATTATTCCATGGCTGAATGAGTGAGAGGCCTGTCAGGTAATCACAGAGTGAGGGATGATGAAGTAAAATACTGAATAATACATGACATGGCAAAGAAGATTATGGAAACCCAAACATTATACACCGATATGAACATTTAATTCCAAAATCATTAGTATTAATCTGCTGGTGTAACAAACTCCACACTTCTGGGAAGCTGGAAGTGCTCAAGTGGGCACTGAGGCCTGGCTACAAGTCGGTATTCCAGTTCATCCTAAAGTGGTTGAGGTCAGTGCTAGTGGCGGCCAAAAATAAACGATAGGTATTCCTGCGTGTTAAGCATCAACCGCTTTAACCCGCAATCTAAAGTCTGAGACACTGACAAAAGCTTTCACTCGCCTACTCGCCTTTTATATGTTTTCAAACTAACTGCCAGCAATGAACAATCTTTAATAGAGTTATAAACTCACTTAAGGACTGTGTGACAAAGTTTAGCTTTAAGCAGCGCAGGTGGTGACAGACTGACACGTTTCCCTCTCGGGGGGTCACTGCCGTTCAGGACTACAAACTCATGAACTCCTCTCTGCTGCTCTTGCACATAGTCGCTGCCCTCAACACTTCCTGGACACACCGAACTGCAGCCGAAGAATACCAGGGAGACTGAGTGAGAGCTTCAGGGGCTCATCCGATACGCTCATGCACCAGAGTCAGGCAGTAGACTCAGTGCTCGTTAGCCTGTTAACTTGTTAGCTTATGGATATTACTCCTGATTCCCGCGGGCCTGCAGACTTAAAGGAGCTATTGGTTTTGCTATTGCTACATAGCCAACGTTAGCATTAAGAGCTGTTTACTTACCAGTCTACTCTGAACTAAATGCTCCACTATGTTCACCTGCTAATCTCTAACTTTGCCTGGTTTAGGAAGGTAGCATACAATGTTCGTGTGTCAGCTTTCTCACTGGAAAACAGCTGCATGTGTCTGGAGACTATGCCGATGAGAGAGGTGAGAGAAACCTAAAACAGGAAAGTTTCAGGCCGTAAAACCAAAACAATGAGAGGAATGACACTAAAATGCTCCACAGAGCTGAGGGGAACCACTCGGCCTGGTGATAAATCTGTGGGTTTGTCACTTTGAGCCCCCACACCTTTTCACACAGTCATTCCATACCATGATCCATGGTAAATGCAAATATGTGGATTATAGGACCTTTAATCAATCAATTCCACTTCGCGACAGGACGGATATGTAATGATCTAACGAACGTTGTTTGTCTACTTTTCAAGATATTGGAGACATCTCCACCTGTCCAATCAAGTCAAGACAGTTTTCAATACAGCTCCTACTCACATTTCTGTAAAACTGACATAATAATTACAACAAGTGACAAAATGTTAGCAGTGATGGATTACCAATCGACCAATCTGACATGTTTGCAAGTTTATTGTCCATCCATTCTAAAATGATATCAAAAAAAGGAAAACATGGCTAAGCTAGCTGTGATGCTGTAATCACGCACCATAGTGCTTTGAGCTAAATGCTTACTCCAGCATGGTAAAATGCTCACAGTGACAATGCCAATGGCATTTTATCATGCTAAAATTAGCTAATTAGCACTAAACACAAGATCAAGTTGATGTTGCAGGTATAACTTGTCAAGGTCAAGTTAAAATGTTGACCTGATGATGGCACTAGATTGAAATAAGGAACTGCCAAATTTTTATTACGATTCATCGCCAGAGGACTATGAATGTGGGCAAGATTTCATGGCTTTACGTCCAATAGTTGAGGAGACAAAGAAGTGTGTGGCTAAAACATTAGTAATGAGTAAAAATGTATAGATGAGGGATTAAAACAGGTAGAACAACCACATGATCTTCTAATAAAAGCACAGACACAATTCTCCCAGCCTATAAATCCCTGCATAAGGATTCACTGAACAGGTTGCTTATTGCTGTGTAAGTGTGTTGTTATGCAGACACTAGCAAAGTGGAGAAAAAGTGACTAAACAGATCACAGCAGTTGCACAGAGGAACAGTCAGTGCTGGACATGCTGTGACAGCCTATTAAACATAATGACTGAAAGAGCCAGAAGAGTAGTTCTGCCTGGATGTAAACATGCTACTAAAGGTGGTGTTTTGAAGGAGGCAGGAGTTGAGGAGAGACAGGAAGAGTCAGAGAGGCTGAGTAGCAGCTCAGGAAGTGAAGGACCGCATTGTAGAAACTTTAAACACAGTGGAACGTGACGGTGGGTATGTGTCAAACACTGATCGCCTTTCATGCACCAAAGATGATTTCATTTTCATGTCGCCAGGAGCACCTTGCTCTGCCGCAGTTCTGGACAACAACAACAACAAGCAGATGCTGATGTCATTACAACATGCTTTTTTTTTTTTCTTTCGTTCGAAACAATTTTTTATGAGTATGTGGAAAGAAAAAAGGAACAACATCTGGCAAAAACGTGTGTGTGTTTTTTTTTTTTTAAAGGGACTTGAACAAACCCGGTTTTGTGGGACTTTGGGTAATAGGTCAGAGAGGCTTAGCTCAGGGAAACTTTGGGCAAACATAAATGAAGCCTTCAAGCTTGAAAAAGAGGAAGAAAAAGGAGGCACACTTGAATTTCGCAGCTTGCTGCTTGAAGGCTTCTAGAGTTGGACAGACTACTGTAAGATTGTGTGTAACGCTTTTCAAAAAAATTGCTTTAACTACTTGTCTCATACAAAGGCCACTGAGGGTTTTGTGCAAAGTGGTTTCCTCAAACATTAACTGGAAGTGTAAGCTACGCTCAGTAAGGCTATATGATCAGTTCTGACAGTATTGAATGACTGTGTTTAATTCAAAATGACATATACACTGTACACACTGCAAATTAATGTTGAGTAAATAACCAGGGAAACAGTCGTGTCGAATTTTAAAAGACTCAATAAAAGGTACCAGCAGTATTACCAATAACAACAACCTACCCTTTCTGTTTTTCCACTTACCTCACCCCCGAGCTGCTTTATAAAACAGCGTTTTTGTTGTTGTTATGCTGTCACAGCTGAGAGGTGCTGTGGACAGAGTTATAAACCAAGGACAAACATGTCGGCACAGTCATACGCAGTCTAAGTCCATGTAATGTCTCTCCTGAGGGGCTGAGACAAAATCTGTGTTGAGGGAATAGTTTGATATTCTGAGAAATACAGTTATTTACTTTCTTGCCAAGAACTAGATGAAGAGACTGATACCACCCTGAAGTCTGTGCTCTGAATATCAAGCTATAGTCAGTTGCTTAGCCTAGCTTAGCATCAACACTGAAGGCTAGAGGGAACAATTCACTGGTGCTGTCCAAAGTAAAAAGATCCATCTTCCAACACCTCTAAATTGAACTAATTAATGCATCATCTGTTCACATTTCATCTGTTTTAAGTGATTTATTTGTAGGTTTGGTGGTGGTGATCGTCGCTTGACGTGAGCTTCAGATAAGACAAGGTTATTATACGCCCTCTGACCACCGCTACGTCTTCAGGGCAGATTGGAGGCTACAGTGGGTCACTATCAGAAAGTTATTAGACAGGCTGGGGCTAGCTGGTTAGCATGCTAACTTCAGTTGAAGAAAAAACACAATAGAGACAAGAGTAAACACTGGCATTGCTTTCCACTGCTGGAGACAGTTCTTGTTGATTAAAGGAATGAAGTTTGACGCTGAACTCATAATGTTTCCCTGAGACTCTACTCTAGACTGGTAAGTAAACAGCTGTTAATGGTAACGTTAGCTATGCAGCAATAGCAAAACTTACAGATATCTCTTTTAATCCATTCAAAAACCCAAGAAAGAATTAGTCATAACCCCTTGTAAAAATTCAACTTGTCATTTCAATACTGGAACAAACGGGATGCAACATGTTAGCTAGTGAGCTTGTGAGGTGCTGGTAGGATTTCGTTACCGTCACACAGATCCAGGCTTGTAATTCCCACCTACTTCCGGTCATGCTAAGCTAAGTTAACCAAGTGCTGACTTTAACTCTATAGGCCATTCAGTGTAGAGACGAGTGGTGTCAGCCTTCTCTCTCAGCAAGAAAGCAATAGGTGCACAAAATGTAACCATTTACTTTATCATCTAGATTTTGAAGATAAACCTTGGATTATTTAACACTGAAAACAATGGGTTAACAGTTTGTGGTATGCCACAGGTTGAGCTCCCACTGCACCTATTTGCTAAAAATATATTCACTTACTGAAATGTGAGCTGGTATTTTGGATCATCCACTAAATGGACAGTATGTTCTGCCACCATTGCTTCAACAATTATGTTAACAGCATACTTGGATGACTTCGCATCTTCCATTTTGTATTTTCCTCATTTCAGTCATTTAAATCCACTCAATCTTCATTGTGAGCAATGCAGTGCGCTCCAAAAGTGTTTGACAACACTTCTCTTCCTCATCACCGTCTCTTGCCATCACTGGAATCTGTGAATAGGCAGGGACATAACTTAAAGGCATTAAATCATGAGCTGGCCTCTGTGGTGTACATACTGATGCAAACCATTTTTAGATTCGAACAGACAAAGGAGGAAGGGGATATTTAATACCCCTGCTTTGGAGTTTGAATAAAGGCAATGCTTTGTTCTCTGTGTCTGTGAACGGTTTGGATTAGGACTCCAGATCCAGGACTTGGAGGCATGATGAGACTCTGAGGAGCAATAGCCATGACAGCAGTGTTTAACACAGAAGCCTCTGTCCTGGAAAGAAAGAGAGCAGTATCTGGGAAAACAATGGTGGTGGATTCATTCTTACATTTTACAGCATAGTACATCGCAGCAGGAAAGGGTCATGCCAAGGTATAATTGTTATGATTTTCATTATGTTGTTTATTGTCAACATTTGCCTCCCTGTATAATCCAGTCAAAATAGAGTGTAGTAATTGAAAGGTAAAAAAAAAGAAAGAATTTATTTAACATCGGACAATGGGAAAAGTTGAAGAGATACATAGGAAGTCCACAAAATATCATAATTTTAGTATTAAAAGGTCCAATATTTACACTTTTCCTGTGTTCCTGTGTTTTATTTGAAGTGTTGATATCCATAAGAAAATGTATTTGTGGTTTTAAGCAGACTGAGCCTTTCTGCTGATTCGCTGACTGTTTTCTGAGTGAGAATAAAAATACAGTAGATTTCAGGTAAAAAACTAAGAGGAACGAAATCTTGCAAGGTTGGACGGTGGATCCAGGGGGGCGGGGATAGGGGCATAGCTGAGGACGGTGACTGCTTTGTTGTGACCAAGGGCGTAGGTTTGGTCTCAACATCGGAAGGGACAGTTTATTAACATATAAGATCTGAATTTACATAAGGGCATGCCCATAATCAAATGTAATATATGTACATGTATTGAATTTCCATATATGAAATATATGTACATATGAACTAAAATCATATATATTTAAAGTTTAGCTTATATATGTAAAAATTACATATGGAACCTGTTAGAAATTGGAACATTATCATATATTGATATGTAAGTCTAGCTAATAGAAACATGTATTTTAGTATGTCTGTTTATATCATAGACATATATTACATAAATATATATCCATCACAAAACCTGTCAGTATATGTTCATAGTATATGTGTAAATATGAAAAATAGACAAGTATATTTAAAGAAGATTAAAATGATAGTATAAAAAAAATCATATAAAAACATATACAATTTGAATAAACATGTTTTTTTTATAAAGTTGCATTTTATTATGAGTACTTCATGTATGTTATGAAGTTATATTTTAATACAGTATATCCAGAGGATGTACATATGTCATAATATATACTCTTATAGGTGACACATATGGTAACATCACCCTTGATACATGGACAAACATGTCATAAGTCATAGTAAACTAAGGCATAAAAATGTCACAGTATATTAAGGCATAAAAAATGTCAGTACAGTAGAGCATAAAAAGTCACGGTAAGGCATAAACAGTCATGTTATAATAAGTCATACAAAAGTAAGGCATAAAAATGTGAAAAAACGTCATAGTATAGTAAAGCATAAAAAGTGGTAATATTCCTAATGACATTTTCATGGGAATTTTCGACAGAGAAACAGCTCACGGTTTGTTTGTTTATGCTGTAAGTACATACACTAATTGCTAGCAAGTGTAAGTATAAGTGCATTCCCCCAAATGACAAGTTACTGATTCAAAATGCAATAAAGTCCTGTAGAGTTGAGGGCGACTGTAGAGTCAGGTGATAATTATCTGCCATTTGTCACTATAATCGATTCCATTAACATAAACGTAACCATTGTTAATATATAAATACTGATTACAGCAGTTTCAAATGAAAATTTTAAACCAAAATTTTTTTTGAATGAAATAACAAGCTGCCTAAACTATTTATTTGCTACCTATAGCACTTTACCCCTCTTCAGGTAATAAACCTTGGACTGAGAAAAGCAGTCAAATGAAAGGAAAACAAGGCCGTCTCTTATGCACCTGATCCTCTTGGCCACCATCCAGTTGAAGGCATTAGTAAAGACAACAAAGCAGGGACATTAATCTCACAGCAGGCATTATGTGGATTTTGCATATTTTGGTGCCATCGGTGGTGTTTGGCTCTGAGTAATCTGCCTTTCCTCCACATTAGCATCAGGTATTTATCAAACACCCACTGACAGAGAGAGATGACACTGCTCCATTTATTCCTTTAAATGTCCCATATTTTTACACTTACATCTGTGCAGTTTATGTGTGTCTATTAAACACTTCTGTAATGTGTTAACAAAAAAATAAGTTTTATTTGATTTTCACCTGCTTTTCTTTATTTCCCAGGCACACACTCAAATTTTTCTCCTAAGTAGAAATAACTGCCCACAATAGCAAACACTCTGATTGGCTCTGAACAGATCAACTGAAAAGGCAGCCTGAGATCAGATTTGGCAGAAGGCTACGGTGAAAATGGCTGCAGGGTCGGTAAGATGCTACATGTGGATCATAATATACATACATTTTAAACTGCTCACCCAGCTCTGTGCTGATCATCACACTTTCATCCACCCTGACAGAAGCCACACCTCTGCTTACCAATCTTTCTGTTCATAAAGGAGCTATTTTCTATCGCTACATAACCAAAGTTAGCATTAACAGCTGTTTACTTTCATGTTCAGCATCATACTTCATTCCTTTAGCTGCCAATATGAGCTATCTTCAGCTGAGGAATGCAACACCAACGTTAACTCTGCCTCTATCACGTCTCTTCAACTGAAGTTAGCATGCTAACCAGCTAGCCCCGGCCTGTCTTGTCACTTTCTGATAGCCGCTCGCTGTAACCTCCAATCTGCCCTGGGGAGGGATGGCAGTAATAAGTGACTTAATATATTCACAGCTCTTATTTTACACCACAAAACACAATTAAACCCCCTTCTTCATAATCCACAAACCCGCAAACAAAGTGTGTGTAGCTGCATGTAGGCAGGTTTGTTGACAACAGAATTAGCTAAAGACCTTGAATAGCAGGTGATGAACTCTGACCTGTTAGTGTTTTTATAGGTTAAACAAATGAAAGGAGAAGGAGAACAAACAAGTGCAGGATATATGGATTGTGAGCAATTTAGGCCATCCTCTCCTCTTTCTTCTGTTTCTCTGTCTTTTGTCCTATTTTAAAACAGCAGCAATGACAAAAACAGTCAAAAACATGAAACCGTCCTCTAAATAAATATGGTGAGGAAGAGTGAACTCTGTTACGTATCATGTGCGTCATTGTGTCCGAATTCATGGTTCATTAACCTGTCTAACTCCCCAACCTTGAAACATAACTGCACTCACTTCTGACCAAAGTGTCATGTGTTGCGTCAGTCTACATCCACTGCCATCTCATCCCAACAGCCAAAAACTTCTGTAACATTCACCCATGATATTGCAGATATTTGCTATTTTCAGTAAATAAAATCCTGATTAAAAAAAAAGAAAAAAGGAGAGCTCGACTGACACTGGGTTTTTTGAGGCTTATACCAATAGCAGAACTAAATTGATTGGCAGAGGTTCATTTTTTGACATTAACAAGAGCAAAACTTGAGATGTACAAATGTTAGCAGGCCTGGCTAATTAGCATATTACCCACAATATTAAACAAGCATCACTTCTGATTCCAAAGACCATATCCTTAGCTAATTACATTATTTTGTATAGATTTTTTTTGAGGATTTTCATTTCAAAATAATTCAGCCAGAGACAAAGTGTTCAACCAACTCACGGTTAAACATGCTAGTTAGCTAGTGATTGTGAAATCTGCTAGCACAAGCTGCCATTTTAGCCTGCAAGATCATTGGTAGCTGTCCAGAAATAAGAAGGCTCTGTCTCAAATCAACGGTCCATTGTTACTTTTACTTACTTACTTATTTGAGTGGGGAATCTACCACTGATATAATTTCAAATTTAATATGTCCTGTGTGAGAATGGGAAGCTTGACAGGGTCAATTTAGGTGGTTTGGGCATCTAATTTGGATGCCCCCTTTGTAGTTTTAGGCACAACGTATTTGGAGAAACCCCAGGACAGAAATCTCTGGTGGGATTTTAAATCCAGTGTGGTCTCAAAACACCTTGAAATCCCTCAGATGGAGCTGGAGAATGTGGATGTGAAGAGGCATGTCTGGTCTACCTTTCAGCAACTTAGACCTGGATAGACTAGGAGAAAACTGATGGATGGATATTTTTTGGCATTTCTGAACTATAGGCTCAGATTTAAATTTAAACTCAAAGAGTCAGTGTACAAAAGTACACAAGTGTACAAAGAGAGAGTCTACAAAAGGTTATTTGCTGCACTATCCACTGCAGCTCTGTATGAATGGTTCTATACCCTTGGATGTGAGTCAGTCAGTATATGTGGGCAAAAGGCAAAGACACTTAATCCATTAAACAGGATGAGACTTGCCGCTGTAACTAAAAGCCAACTAAGCTGTCTAAGAAGTGCATTAGACACAGGAGGGGTGTTTGTGTTGATGGCAGTGGTAATGATTGGTTTAGGGGGGGTGGAAGGGTTGGTGTTCTTCGCAGCTTTATTAAGAGCTCATTGCATAACTCTCAGAGGGAATCTTTGTTCCCATCAACAATCTGCATTTTTACAAATATTTCACGCTGGTACTGTGAACGTCTCAGGAGAGTGTCTGAAAATAAATGCAATTGTCTCTGTGTGTGTGTGTGTACTTGAGAAAAACAGAAACTTTAGGCAAAGGGTGAAGTGTCCTGTAATAGATTTACTCCCCCACAAAAATACTTTTCTTGGAAAAATATTTTTAACATCTCCGGAGGAAAATAAATCATGACAGTTCACTGTCTGGTTTTTCCACTTTTGTGGCAGCCGTGCGATGATATATCCCAGTCACAACATGAAAATCACTGAATCAGGTTTATTGGTGTTTATATTGTATGTGTCACTGTCAAGAGTATCATGTCAGGAGAGGGGAAATAATCAGCTCTGACACAGCAGTGTAAATTCGGCCACAGACTTACTCCAATCACCCAGTGAACTGCTGCAGCTTCCTGTTTACATGACAGGTTTTAAAGCTGTGGGGGTCTGTGTCAGCTGGTGAGGCTAAAGCTGGTTACAGCTAAAACACTCTGCCCGAGATACCAAACAGTTTAGAAGAGGTAGGAAAAAAACGGTATGATCTAAAATCTGTGGTCAGTAATCACAACATCCAACTGCCACTATAAGGAAAAAATTGCAAACATTTACAATTACGTGTATGTTTTTATTTTTATTTTTGTGCCCAAAACGAATAAAAAAATCTTATCCTGCCTATAAAGTATTTACCCATATCTCTCGTCCAGTGCTTCTTGGTGAGAATGGCAGCTTTGTTGAGGGTATTGTCCGTGATCGTTACAAACTTGAAAAATGCACTCAAGAAGCACATATTTTCCCCATTTCACTTTTGGCAAGTCGCAAGCATTGCCAGGGGAAATAAATCAATTTGATCCATTAAGTCCATCTGGGGCTTACATAATATGCATATGTGTAGGTGTTTGTGTGTTTGAATAGAGCAGCCGAAACCAATTAGTTTGTGGGGCAGAGAAAAGAACCTCTGTGGACTTGTGCTCGTGAGTAATCAGAGCCCTGCATTTCCTCAAGTACAACATCAAATTACATTTAAAAATATGTCTTGGGACCTAAAAGTGATCACAGAGATAACTCTAGTAAAGCCCATCCTAACAAGATACCAGGACTTCCTAATGTATTTAACAAGCCGACTATAGATATGAGCAAAGATGTAATCTGTGTGAGAAAACAGAGACGTGTTGACTGGACACAGTGAACTGCAGCAGTCCCGCTTCTCTTTTTGGACTTGGGCTATACGAGCAACCTGACAGGACCTCTGTCTGATTTCAGGTCAGAGTGGCTGAGATTTTGTTAAATGAGCCATGGTCCATTACATTTGTGAGGAAAGCAAAAACATTTAGAAAACAGCTACGGTTATCTCTGACGGAATCATGTTAGGTGTGAGCATTAGCAGCAGCGGCAGGAATCAAACAAGCAGGTCTTTTTTCCATGGCGGACATTTTGACTTGTCATAGCAGACAAAGCACAGGTGTTACTAACAAAATTAATCAATGGCTCCATTCTTTTCAAGTGTCCCAGTACGCCATGACAGTGAGTCAGCATTACCAGGACCATGAAACTGAAGCAGTGAAATGGAATTTAGCCATCATTCATTTTTATTATTTACACCTGTGATTTTCCTTCAGTGAAAAGAGATGTATTAATACACACAGCTCTAACATTATTGTACTATGTTATAGATGTAGCATTAGTAGCGGTTATCATAGTAGCAATATTACTTCTAATTGTATTAGCAGGTTTAGTAGCATTAGCAGCAGTTGTAGTACCATTAATAGTTATGGTAATTGCACCAGCAGAAGTAATAACAGTGGCAATTGCAGTAACAGGAGTATAGTAGTAGTGTAAGTAGCACCAGCAGGAGCAGCGGTAATTGTAGTACTAGCAGTATAAATAGTAATGCTAGAAGTCTAATAGTTGCAGCAGCAGCAGCAGCGGCAGCAGCAGCAGCAGCAGTAGTGGTAGCAGTAGCTTGTAGCAGTGTTAGCTGTAGCAGCAGTGACAGTAGAAGTAGCTGTATTAGTAGCACCAGTAGTATAGGCCTAATAGAATTAGCATTAACAGTAGTAGCGATTTAGCCATAGGAGTATTGGTGGTATTAATCATACTAGTAATAATAGATGAGGTAGTGGTCACAGCACTAGCTGTAATACTAGTAGCAATAGCAGTAAGCTAATTGTTTTAGCAGTAATAATTGTAGTAGTACCAATATTAGCAGGAGCCTAGTATTTGTGATGCTTGTCGTAGCAGCAGTCATACTGTACAAGTAGTGACAGTAACAGTAGCACAAGCAATAGCAGTGTAGTAATGTTGTATTGAAACAGCAGTAGTAGCATCAGTAGGCCTAGTAATGATTGCGTAAAGTAGTAGCAGTATAGCCATAAGAGTACAGACGTATTAGTAGCAGTAGCAACAGGAATATCAATATTAATATCAGTAGTAACAGTAGCAGGAGTAGTAGTAGGCTTCCATAGGCGTCGTGCAGAACATACCTCCTCAGTGTGACATTGTGCATCCACAGCATAATAGCCAGTGACTGTGTGCTGTATATAAGTACACACTGAAACACTCCTGGTGTTTACAAGCAGGCTGAAAGTGAATCATTTATCCAAACATACTGAAAAGGTAATCTAACCTACGCAGGCAAATCAAATTAGGCTGGAGCCAGTAAAAGTTACTTCAGCTTAGCGGAGGTGTTTATATGAGGTCTGCTCAGCTGGAGTGAAAGCAAAACTTCTATTACTGATGTTATTAGGCAGCATGTAAACACACTCACTTACCTACTCAATGGCTCCCTCAGTCACTCAGCCACTCAGCCACTTATTCAGACATGGTCATGTGTAACAGGCAAAAAGCTCAGTGTGCTTTCTAGGGATCAGAGAGGACTCTTGTGAACCCAAATGTTGATGTTTGTGCTCTTATTTATTTCATCCTGTTACAGTTTAACAGCTTAAAACACCATAATGTATGACAAGTAAATATACAATATATTACTAATTTCTGCTGTAATATTGTATGAAAGCTAAAAAAAAAAACAGTTAAGTCCTCTAAAGTTATTATAGCGGTATGGTAGAGACATGTTATGCTCAGCTCTAAGTTGTACACATCCTATCTCCTTCCCTCACTCACACACACACACGCGCGCACACACACACTCCCTCTTTCCATTGACGCTAGACTCTGAGGCCGGCCTCCCTTCACCGTGAGCCAATTGCGACGTGCCGAGCAGGCGAGCCTTCATGAGCCGACCCCCTCATTTTACTGGTTTTAACATACACAGCTCCGTTCATGTGACGCTTAAGCGAACTACCAGTCCTCAGCAGAGAGAGAGTGATAGTGTGTGTGTGTGTGTGTGTGTGCGCGTGTGTGTGTGTTAGAGAGAGAGAGGAGAGAGGGAGAGAGAGAGAGAGAGAGAGAGAGAGAGAGAGAGTGGAGGTATACAGTTATGCAAAGACCGTGTAGTGGGGTTATATTGCCATTACGCGCTATTACGCACTGACAGCTACTTTCAGGAGAGGAGCTCTCAGCGCACAGGAGCGGGATTTTGGATTCCTCACATTTACTGGTAAGTGCATGAAGTAAGGACGCTGGTGTGATTTAATAGCAGAGCCATGCACAGTATGAAAGCATGGGTCGGTTTAAGTGAGTGGAGAGAAATTTGATATCTATACTTACGCGTGCTTGTAGCGACAATGTATGCTTTATGCATGCTGCTGCCTCCCTCTCAGTAAAAAATCCCTCAGCCTATAAAACCCACCATGTGTCATGTCTGCAGTTGTGTTGATATCTGTATCATGCAGAACTTGACTTTATGTCGCAGCCCGCAGGCTAGAACATGCCACAAATCTCGAGTTAATCTCCATAACTGGTTATTCATGCAGTTTGGTGAAGACCAGGAGCGCATCACACTGTCAAAGCGCCTCTGATGGTTCACGGGCGGCAGGGTTACATTAGGGCAAGTGACTTAGGAGTTGGCCCAGTCTGAGGTGTTCCCAAACTCTCTTCCTAAACTTTTTTTTTTTTTTCCTTTTCTCCCCATGAGGTAGCCCAGGATGTTATCGCATAAGAAACCGTGTCTGAGTCGAATTTTGGCGATGTATCTGTAATTACATAACTGCAGGGAACAAGTGTTTTTGATATTGTGATGGCATGACTCGATTAAGTTTTTTTAATTTGATTATTACTTTACTAAGTTCCCTGATAAAAACCTGGAGCCTGTGTCAGGACCTCTGAACGTCCCTGGACTTCAGCACACCGAGGGAAGCGCTGCTTCTCAGCTTTACAGAAGAGGGCGCACAATCATTTTGTTTTCACTATTTCTTTTTGTGTGTGTGTGTGTGTGTGTGTGTGTGTGTGTGTGTGTGTGTTCGTTCATGCAATACACGTGTAGCCTTTTATGGTTTTAAAATGGATTGTATTGTCATGTTTAATCACCATAAGCCACCCACTGCATTTAAGGCCATTTGATTATGTCTAGCATTTTTAATCCATGTCCAGTGTAGACATGGTGCATTGTCTGCTGGCTGCTAGATGGATAAAAATAAAACACTAAATCCTTCACTCATCACCCCATTGAAATCTGCTGATATTAAACTGACAGACTGTGGTGACTCTTGTTCCACCGCAGGAAGTTTTCAGTTTTTGTCTTTATTCTAATCTCTTTATACCTGTCCTGTAGGCTATTTACAAATGATTGATCATTGCAATGACTCAGACTGAGTTGTTATAAGGACGACAGGAGGGACATGAGTAGAAAGATGGCATTAAATGACAGCAGAACCACATGGCTTTAATGTTAGAAGTGGTGAGAAATGGGAACCCCTGATTCCACATGGTCAGCTTGAAGACTGAACTAGCAGCTGCAGCATCTACACACACACACACACACACACACACACACATACGGTCTTCAAAAGGAAAGTCAACCACGTGTGAAGGAAGTGGAATTTGAAGTGCCATCACCTGCAGAGCTTTTGCAAAAGCAGCAGGTAGTGCAAAGGGACCAAATGATTGTTAACAAAAAACAAAAAAACTTTCAGTCAGTCTGCTGGTTGATTTATTTTCATAGAAACTGTAGGGACTGTGTGGTGAAACATTAACACTGTCAGTCTGACTTAAACTGGGAGGTTAATGTGCTGTCATGCAGGATTTTTGCAACTGCAGATTTTGGCATTGGATCGGTAATTACATAACTGCACGGAAGTACAAGAACCTGTTAATTCTGAAGTAACTTTTAATTAATATTTAATTAAAATCAGTCGTTTTACACAAAAAATTGTGTTGTTTTGGCTGACATGTTCCAATTTAAAGATAAATTACTTTCATTGTAATAAATGATAAACACGATCATTTTTCTTTTGCAGGAAGAAGTCAGAGGTTTTCATTAACATTCAGCTTGATCTTCAGAGCAGACCAGAGTCAGCTGCCTCCATCCGCACAGGAATGGTGGATCACTTGCCGCTTGGTGAGGAGACCTTCCTGTATTACACCGGCTCCCTGGGGTCTGACTACAACTGCCTCTGTCGCCACGCCAATGGTGGCGTGTCGCCGGGCATCATGGTAACCGACGCATGCATCTACCACCACCACCACCACCACCACCCTTACCAAGGGGTGATGGTCTCCTCCTCGCCTCGCCTCTCTGAGGACGACCTCAGTGAGTCCTCCAGCCCTCGTTCGTCCCTCTGCTCCAGCCCTGAGTCCTCGTCGCCAACCTCGCGGCACGTTTTCGGCTCCAGCTACGAAAGCAGGAGCAGCAGGAGCAGCGGGAGCTGTAGCTCTTCATCAGGAGGAGAGAGTCAGGACAGCCTGCTGGACCTCCTGCTCTCACAGACCTCCCTCAGCACTTCATTAAGCTCTATTGCCAGCAACAGCAGCTCCCTTTCTTCTCCTCTTTCTTCCTCTCTATGCCTCTCTTCCCCACCCTTCTCTTCCTCCTCGCCTCTCACTGCCCCCCTTTTACCCATGGGCTTGGCCTGGGAGTCCAAGAGGGAGCAGCGGCTGAGTCTCCTCCAGCAGCAGGCCAAAGAGGACTGTTACGAGTTCCCCGTCTTCCTTGACGAGCTGCAGGACCCGGCGACGCTCCTCTTTCAGCCCACCCTGGAGGAGATAGAGGAGTTCCTCGAGGAGAACATGGTTGTGGCGATGGAGAAAGAAGAGGAGGGGATTGATGAGGCGATGTCACCGACATCAGAGGATGCTGAGGCGGAAGGCTCAAGGACATTAGCAGGAGAACTTGTATCAGTACCACATAACTCAGATCAGACTGTTCCTGTGGCTCATTCTCCTCTATCCAACTACACAGAGACCAAACATTCACCGTGTGCATCTGACATGGACAGCTCAACATCAACAGAGGATGCTAGTTGCATAACTAGTTCTAATTCTCCTATTAGTCGAGTTGATGGGATTAAACAGGAGGACTGTGGATCATCGCCTGCCTCATCAGAAGGTACCAGTGTCGCCTCAGGCGTCCCTGTCATCCTACAAATCCAGCCCATACAGATCAAACAAGAACCGAACCCCAGTGCCATATCAGATGCTGTAACCCAGCCAACCCAACCTCAGAAAACCACATCCCAGCCAACACAGGCCCCGTCGGATATCAAAATTGCCCAGCTCCTGGTCAACATCCAGGGGCAGACCTTTGCTTTGGTGCCTCAGCTGCTTTCCCCAACAAACATTAGTAGCTCAAGTAAAATGGGAAGCACCGCTTCATCCAAATTTGTCCGGATTGCGCCGGTGCCCATTGCCGCCAAACCCACTGGGCTCGGGGAAGGCGGGTTGGGTGGAGGTTCGGCTGCAGGGGTCCTCACTGGAGGTCAGAGGTACCAGAAGAACGCAGTAGCAGACCTTATTAAAATGCACAAGTGCTCTTTTCCCGGCTGTAATAAGATGTACACCAAGAGCAGCCACCTTAAAGCCCACCTGAGGAGGCACACAGGGGAGAAGCCCTTCGCCTGCACATGGCCCGGCTGTGGATGGAGGTGAGCAGAACCAAACTAGACCGCATGATTCAAATGAGTAAAGAGAAATCAGTCATTATCTGGAGAGGTGAAGATAAATTAGACTTAAATTTAGACCATTTCAGACTTACAGACATTGCAACATGGATCTAATTAAAGTGTGGATGAGTGGATGGAGATGAAAGGATAGATTGATGCAGTGTGAGCTGATCGATGTTTATCTGCACTGCGTATGTCTCAGAAGTTGATAACCCTGGTTACTCTCTGTGATCTCTGGAGTGCCGCACATTAGTTTGTTGTGTAAAGAACTGTGCTTTTTTTATTGTGGGGCTTTTTACAGATAAGACTGTGTCAAAGGATCTTAATCCGTCTTGTGCAAAAGCATGAAACTGCTGTTTCTGTGAACAGGATGAAAACCTTCCACCATGAATGGACTAAAACAGTACAACTGAACAAACGGTTCAACATCTTTAACTTTGTTCACAGAGTGTCTAAAAGAGCCAAAATATTGTCTTACAGTAGAACAGGAGAAAGGTTTTATGGGGGACGAAAAACCTGTTAAATATAGAGCAAGACAATTCAGGAGGCTCTGGTTAGATAGTTTATGGATGGGAGAGAATGGCCCATATTCAGGGGAGTTGTGTGCAAGTCTATCCAAGATGGTTACAGTCTGTTCTCTCCTACAGGCTGGCGCTGTGCCCCATTATCTGTGTGTTTTTGTACCATGGTGGAGTTCTAGATTAGATAGAGTGCCTTTTGAAGTTGCATTCAGACTTTGTCCCCTGTTAGTTATTCCACTTGTTTGCTCAGTGTCTGCAACCACTTCACATACACATATTCATGCAGCAGCGATACACTGGATCAACACTGACAATCAAGTCGAACTTTTTCACTTCAGACGAGCCCTCGTAACACCCAGGATTTTCATTCCATGATACATTTTTAATCTTTTCCTTCATCAAAAGTAATAAAATCCTCATTTAACCTTTTCTAGCCAAAGTACAAATTTCACCTTTTGGGCAATAAATGTATGTATAGAAGTGGAATCCATTGACCAAGGCTGTGTATAGTGTCTTGAGTGTGAGGGAGTGTGTGTGTGTGTGTGTGTGTGTGTGTTTCCACACATTGACAGAGGCCGGGTTAAGTTTGGTCAAACACTGTAGCTCAGTGAAACACCTGCAGGCATTTCAAATCCACCAGGTCTGACACAGTATGCTCTATGTCAGGGCTCATATCCAAGCATGTTATGTAACATCAAGTTGTGTTCTGAAGAGAAAAAAAAAAAAAAAAAAAAAACTTAAAATGTCTTATTAAACACTTATGCTGTAATACTGTAAATCCCATCAAGCTAGCTGCTGCTTTAGAGGTGCTGGTGGGCAGATTTTTGACTGGACGGAGCCAGGATAGCTGTTTCCCTATGTTTCCAGTCTTTATGCTAAACTAAGCTAGACTCGTGACTCAATGATCCTCTTATCTCAGCAAGACGGCAAATAAGTGCATTTAATTGGGCCTCTTGAATCTTGAAAGTTTTCTTTACTGGGCAACTTCAAACATGTGAAGTTCCAAATTACAGAAATATGAACTGATAAGAAAAAAAAATGAACAGTTTCATCATTTATATCTGTTTATACACAGAAATCATGTAACGTGACAAAGCAGAAAGTTGATGCAATATGCTGAGATGCAGCCTTTTATAATGTAAACACACTAAACATTTGGAGACTAATATGTCGTCATCCGAGTCCTGTGATGTGAATATACATCCAGTTAGTGCGGATGCAGTGTTATTTTTAGTGCAGCATTAACTTTGTCATTGTGGCTGACACATGGATATCTACAATATTTGATAAAAATCTTGCTGATTGCAGCTCACATTTCGCTCTGCCGACAGAAACATACAACATACAGCAGTGGCTGTACTGCAGTGGACATTATTAGACAACGTTTCTCTGGCATGATACATGATTTGAGATAGTCAGTGGATTGAGCAACTAGTCAAACAGTTCCTATCTGTCTAATTCAGATCTCATATTTTCACCACATCCTTGTATGACTCAACACATTCAGTCCGAGGAAACAGCCGCTCCTGTCTTTTGGAGTGTGTGTCCGCTCTTGTTGATTTCTCCATAGATCAACTATAAAAAGAAAACTATAAATATACCCCTACAGCTCTACTATATCTTAACCATACTGTATGTCTAACAGGTCATGGGAAACTACAGCTCTGATATGTGGGTGTTCTGTCAGTCAGTTTGCTATTGGACACACGCTGCATCCCTGCTGTCACATTTATTTTAAGCTAATGATGGTGTATTTTTACATTGTTGAAAGGGTTGCATTGATCTTTTTATGATCTGCAGACACTAAGGACGATGCATTTTTTCAACTGACCTTAAAAACACAATTCTCCCAGTCGTCCTAAAACTGCCCTTGTGTAGTCTTTACATGACAGCAGCAATATACTGTATTATACAGTTGCTCCCTCCTTGCTCCTCTCTCTCTCTCTGGGCCAGGAAATGGAGGTGAGCTGGGGAGTCAGGCGCCCCTTTCCCTCTGTAACCTTTATATCCATGTGTTGGCTCCTCTGAAGTAGAGAGGAATGCATTTCATTGGCTGGACTTCTACTTTATAACTCGGTGAAAGTTACATTTCATCCTTTGCCAAGTTGTTTTTCTTAAAGCTTTGTTATACTTTCATCCTTTTCTTTGTGTTTGATTGTAGTCTATGATTGTCTGTGAATCCAGTTCTGTACGTAATCTGAGCACAAAGTCACATGTAAACACTTATAGGAACACATGCAGGCAACACACACACACACACACATATACACGAGTGTGCAGTATTTTCAGCTCAGACCTGCATGGTGATGTGTGCTGGACAGCTGGGCTCAAACCCAAACAGTTTACTGTAAAAACACAGTGATGATGTGTTTACTCTACGTCTGTCATCGGGGCAGCGGCTTGTTGTACTTGTCAGCTGATACATTCGTCGTTACAACGCCGTTTTGTTGTACTGACGGATGGGCGGTGACGAAGCTGTCACGGTTTGTTGCAGCTTTAGATTCTGACATTTGGAGCTCAACACAGAGGCAAAGGGAGAGAAGGAGGGAGTACTTACCTATCGGACATTAATGATGTATTATTGATCCTCCTGGGAAATCTATCTTCCCATTTTCTGACCTCTACGGGGAGGTCAGCGAAGTTGGAGTCGGCGTCTGTGAAGCTGGAAAGGATCTGGTGTCCTGCTAATAAACCAAAGGAGCTAGATTCAGTTCCCCTTTTTGTTTAAGAACTAAATCTTTTGGAAAATTTTATGGTTCTTTATGTATAGCTTTGCATGTACAAGGCAATCTGCCATTGGTTAGTGCAGTCATGCATTAATGTGATTTTTCTTTGGAAGCACACAGAGTTGGAAATTGAGCCACTCGTAAACACGGTGACAAGGAGACACAAAGAGCTTTGAGCTGATAAGAAAAAAAAATAAAATCTCTGTTTGTGTAAGTTTCCAGGTGTGTAACCAACCTGATCGCCACACCTATCCAGGCTGTTTTCACTATGCTCTGCTGACTGCAGAGCAGAGTTTAGGGACAAGCTAGAACAAAACCTGCGTATGTGTTTCCCACAGCGCCCACACTAATATGTATAGTATGTGTCGTGCTACAGCCACGCCAAACTGCCCCGAGGACTTAAGCCACAAAACCCACAGTCCTCATGTAAAAAAAAAAAAAAAAAAAAAAAAAAAAAAAACACACACACACTCAAGTGATCAACACAAGTGCCCTCCATCCTCGGAGTTATGAACTTAGTGACCTCTCCAACAAGCCCTGGACCATACAGAGCAGAGAAACCTCACAGCTGTAGCAGGAGAGGGCATCAGTCTGTGGAGACTGAAGGCTGGCGCTCGATGGATCTTATGCAGAAAATGTGTACTTGAAGTGTACTTATTTGTTTAAGTCCTAAATGCGTGTTCTGTTGAAAGCTCCTCCCCAGCACAGTATGTTATAGTTGGGCTCGGGCCCAGTTTGAGTCAGAAGAATAGCTGTACATGCTTTGTATCATGCCCCGGCTTGAAGCTGATGCAGCACAGCTTTAGGGTGTAATTACAGCGAGGAACAAATGAAAAGTCACAAAGTAGAACATAAAGACACTGATGTGGGTTCTGATTTTTATTTTAATAAAAGACATGCCTCATAAAAGCATTTTCACAGGAGTCAAAGAATCGTAGCATATTTGAAGCAGCTAAAAAGGTATCTGAAAAACAGCAGTCCTTTTATTCTCCTGTTCTCTAGCAGTGAACAGCATCTGTGTCAACAGGTGATCAACAGAGTATTTGGACAGTTGCACATTTTCGTTCTTCCGGTTCTGAGCTTCAGCACATTCAGTTTGAAATAAAGAGAATGGCACAATGCAGGTTCCATAGAGATGTAACGTAATGATAAGACTGATAAAACTAATAATAATAATAATAAGACTAATAAGGAGACTAATAATAATAATAATAATAATAATAATAATAATAATTGTAGCAGTGGGTCTTGGGTAGGATCAGTAGGTGGTCTGCAATCCAGACTCTGCAGCTCCAGAGGCAGAAATACCTGCAGAGACCGAGAGCGGCATAAAACTACAGGTGGGTATATGGGGTATGAATGTGTACAGATGGAGAGGGAGAGGAGGAGAGAGGAGAGAGGTGCATCATGGGAAGTCCCCCGGCAATGTAGGCCTATAGCAGCATAACTAGGAGCTGGTTCAGGCAAGCCTGAGCTAGCCCTTCCTATAGGCTTTATCTAAAAGGAGCAGCCTGGTCTCTGTTTTTTGACACTCACTGGTGGTTTGATCCTGTAGTGAGGTGGTTTACAGTCCTCTGAGTTTATGTCTTCTCTTGATCATTGACACGGTAGCATACAGTATACGCCTACATCCTGGAGAGCTTTCTCAACTTGCTGTGCAGTTATAAAGGCAAAATGCAGATCATTTTCTGCTTATCCACAAGGCTCGTACTCCTCAGTTACCAGCTCGTTTTCCATTTTCTAGCTGTCCAGCTTTTTTTTACGAAACACCCAACTGTTGATTTTGACAAACCGACCATCTGTGATTCCTCTCCAATAGATAGTTGCTTTCTTTTATCCTCAGTATTATCTTCTTCACCTGCATGGTCACCTCTTTACTCCTCGTCCTGACAGACAACCCTGAGTCACGTGAGCTCCTTTGTGCATGAACTAATATTGAAACAACACACAGCTGCTCACAAAACATTTAGTAGCCAAGTGTCCAGTTACTTTTGAAGCTGGGACTTGGCACTTTAATCCAGCATCCATTATTTTATTTCGAAACGATTTTGTTGAAGCTCAGATACTGTAGAACTACATGTGTAACTGTATGAAATGGGGACTTATAGCTGCACTCCATGCAGTTGAGTTAATGATGACTCTTTAGCCATAATAGCAACATGGGTTTACACTGAGAAACATGCAGGAATATTTTATTATCAATTAATCTGTTCTTATAAACATGAATAAATTGTAATATAAAACAAGTTTTTATTAATTTCAAATAGAATATTATACAAGTGAAGTCTTTTGACTGACAGACTTCCCAGCATTCATAGTGAAAACTCTCCAGAGATCTTTCTGTTTTGTAGCGTGAAGAAAATATTCAAACTTGCTGTGTGTCTTTAATACATGCTAAATGAAGTCATGGTTGTTTCTTCTCAGAATAATGAAAACAGTGTGAACTGTTGCTGAATTCAGTCCCTACCCACGTACTCTTACAGCAGTGTCTCTGGGAGCAGCCTGACATGTTGTCTTTGTGCTCACTGTGGTACAAAGTGGCTCCGACAGGAGCAGCTTCTTGTTGAATAAAGAACACGTCAAACTGAGAAAATGGACTGAGGCGTACTTTACATAACAGGTCACATTAGTTATGTTGAAGTTCAAGGAAAAACCACAGGAGTTGAATGAATGAGCACATTTAAATAAATCGGATATAGCTTAAATCAGGATTCAACAAGAATCAAAGCGGGTTATTCTCTGTTATGTCTATTTAACTCTTATCTGAATGAACGTTCACCGTCAAGATGCAGGTGAAAAAGATCTGTAGGTGTGTTTGTTTTGAGGTTCAGCTCAGCTATAAAAAATGTGTTATCTTCGTTTTATTACCGGGCCATTAAAATGATGAATAGTGGGTTGTGTAATCCATGTCTTAGAGTGGAAATGGTTTGACATAACTGTGAGTGACGTCTTTACATCTCTTTGAATTATCACCTTCATGCTTTCAACCTGCTGCCGCTGCTGCTGGAACTGAATCTGTGTTACAGATTAATCTGATTTTAACAGCTTAACTAATATATACACAAAAAGTGGCGCACACATGTACAACAGGCACTACTGTATCATCCACTTAACCCTTCACTGTCATGATATCCAAGCTGGACGAAGCTCCATAGAGACCAGAGCGGAGCAGGGGCCAGGAATAGACCGGGCTGGGATTTGCAGTGCTCATGTGTTGGGCTAAATATGGGACGGCTCTTTGACTTCACAGAGAAGACGCAGGGCAAAACACACGTATAGCGTCACACCTCTCAGATTACCCTCATATAAAACCACATGACATAGCTTTTATGTTATTTGGCAGCTTGAAGCATCACAGCATTTTTTTTTAAATGGAAGCCCTGCATCCAAACAGACAGAGAGAAAGTTTTCCTTTGTGAAATTTCAGTTTTACATCACTAACTATTGTGATTAGGGAATTAAACAAAAACAAACTGGAAGTAAAGAGTGTGGCATTATTGTTGAAAAGATGTGCAATGCTCATCAAAATTCAAAAGATTTAATAGATCAAATCTTTCCCACAGGTTCTCCCGGTCCGACGAGCTGTCCCGACACCGCCGCTCCCACTCAGGAGTGAAACCGTATCAGTGCATCGTGTGCGAGAAGAAGTTTGCCCGCAGCGATCACCTGTCGAAACACCTCAAAGTCCACCGCTTTCCACGAAGCAGCAGGACAGGACGCTCTGCAAACTGACCCCCCTGACCCACTCTGACAGACTGACGCTAAGCAGGGGGGAGGGTGGGGGGGTGGGATGGTTGTTTGTGTGTGTAAGAGGAAAGACAGAAGAGGAGGAGGAGGAGGAGGGGGGTGAAAGTTGAAACACCTCTGTGCAGGACTCTTTATGCTTGTGTGCGTTTATGTTCAAATATGTACGCGTGACGTACATTCATGGTACTGTGATAATTTATTGGGTGGCGAGGAAAAGACTGTAAAAACTAAACTAAAACAGAAAACTGTTACTTGACATAACACCCTCACAGGTGGAATAAGCTTCTTGTATATTACAACATTTATTTGTCTCTCAGATCTTTTTAGCTAATCTAATTTGAAGAAAGATTTTCTATTCAGAGTATTTTTTTACACTCTGAGATGTGTGCTAGTGCTAATGTGAGTCAAAAGCCTTATATCAACAAAGGTTGTAACACTGGGGGGTGTGCTACTATTTAAAACCCCCAGTTTTCTTTTCCCTTCCTGGAGCCAAATGTTGTTTAAAAGTAATTAGCAAAAAAAAAAAAAAAAAAAAAAAAAAAAAAAAAAAAAAAAAAAAACAGAAAGAAAAAAGGAAAAAAAATGATCATCGCTTACTGGCTTGAATTTAATGTGTCGCTAACTGGACATTGTATTTGGAAGCATTGGGATTTCATTCTTTTTCGATAGACAGCAGAGTAAATGATGCATCGACATTCCTTTAGCTTTGAATCAGTCTCTTTGTTGCCTTTGGGTCTCGTTACAGGAAAAAAAAAAAAAAAACACTGTAGTAACCTCAAACACAAGAACAGAGCTCATGCTCACCAACAAGGATCATTGCAATATGGGATTTGCACTAGTGCACATGAAATGTCTGGTTTCTGCCCATAGTGAGTATTTTGTGTAAGTGCACTCAAGTTCTATAACGCCTTTGTGTCATGGTTAAAAAAAAGATTTTTGTCAGAAGAGTTGTCGTTTTTATGGCCTTTTTGGATCAAAACAGAGTATTTACAAAATCCTGATAAAATCATTTGCTTTCTAGTTTTGTGCTGTTATGTGATGCCATCTCATGTATTACTTTATGACACTTTACTTACTTCATGTCACAGCTGTCAAAAATATGCAGGCTCAAATCATACAAAATGGTGGTGAATTCACACATGAAAAGTTTTGGCATCACTAACTTGAGCATCTCTTGCCAAATCAAGTTTTTTTTTTTTCCCTTTCCCTCTTCGTTACACAGAATTATTTCAACACAGATGAATTAATTGAATTTAACTGGAATTTTTTTGGACTTTATTTCCCTTTTGTTGAGATCTGAATTGTGTGTCATTGAAACATCCGATAACAAATTCATCCAAGACCAGTAAAATAAATGCACTAAAGTAAGACTAAGTAACTTGTGATGAACAGCACCCGCTCATTTATCAGTCATTTACCGGATAATTGGGAATTCTAAAAACGTAACGTCACACCAGCCCAAGTAGAGAAGAGTCGTTGAACAAATAGACTCACATTAGCAAATATTAGCCACCAAAAGCTGCTGGTCATACCAGACCGAGTCAGGCAGTAACAGCAAAGCACTTCACTGTGCTGAGCTTATTAAGGGAGTATTTTATTACTTATGAAACATTTTATTTGTAAGAGAATGAAATTGATTTGTCATCTTTCAAAAGTTATATGGACTCGCTTTGATATATGGAATATTTTGCACCTGTCTTAGAGGAGGGGTCAAAGTTCGCTCCCACTGAAGCTGAAGTTCTTGAGCAAAAGTCTATTTTTTTTTCCAGTTCCTTCCATATTAATTACATGAGATGAAAAATTGAATGATTTACATATCAAATTTAACTGGAATTGTTTGTACTTGTTACCCATTTGTTGAGACTGGAATTCTATGCCAATAACAAATTCATCTTCATGTATCCCACTCGTTTTCTTTGGTTTTGCCCTGATGTGACTCGCTGCATATTCTTCAAACGTTGATTGAAAATTGAAAAGCATCCAGGAAACACTACTATCTGTCTTTGGGCTTCATATCAAATATCTTGCCACAAACTGATATGCCTTTTGTCGTCTTGTACTGTAAGGGAACAGTGACTGTTTTGCTTTTCTGTCATATTACATCTTTATGTATAGATTACTTTATTCTGTGTCACTCTGCATCTCAGCTGAATTAAACCAAACAAATCATGGGAGGGACACAAAATGCCTGCTGCACAGAGTTCAGAGATGGTTTCCTGTTCCATAAGGTCGAGGATCAGTTCACAAATTGAGGAAATTATGTTAAAATTTGAATTGAAATTCAGTTTTTTTTTTTGTTTTGTTTTGATATGTTGAAACAAACCTTTTGAGTGTTGGGTACACAGCACCTGATGCTGTATGGAGGAAGCGTATTAACTCTGTCAGGCATTCCTTCCATACAATCAGAAGAAACACTTTTCTGAATGGGCTTGCTACGTGAGCCCATGAATGTATGTAAATACTGTATATGCATCTGAAAGGAGAACTGAAATATTCTTCTAGTGATTTCTGCGATTGTGAAAGATTTTTAAAAAAAATATGTAAAGAAAAATGTACATAACATGATAATTCAAATATATAGTGAAAAAAATGTAGCAACTGTTTTTTTTGTTGGGTGTTTACACGACACATTATTAAAAAGGGCTCATGAAATGTTTCGTGGTATGTCCATGGATCAGCATTTTTAAAAATACATATGTGCAAAAGCATTTCCTGATTTGCACATCAAGTGCAGTGTAGCATATTGTATTATGAAACATGTGATAAGTCATTTTCAAATGTGCTCTGTAAACACTGCACAAAAAGAGTTGCTAAAAATGTTATATTTTTCGCTCTTGTTCTACTACGTAAAACACATTTACAATAAAAATTTCAAAACTAATACTGTGTTTTGTATTACTATTATTATTATTATTATTATTATTATGATTATTATCATCATCATCATCATCGAAAGGCCAACAATAATTCTGTATAATACTAAATCTCCTGCTTTATGTTGCTGTCCTCACGTTCCCTTTAGGAGGACTCAGTGATTTGGTTGGTAAAGTGAACAAAACTCATTCAGGCCAAGTTTCGTGACCCTGAGAGCTCAGAGCAACTTGAACACATGCAAAGAGACAAAACACAAAACAAATTCGGAAAAACATCTTTATCAATTTGACAACACATGTGCTGCAGATACTCTCAACACAGCAGTGTTTCCAGTGGACACAAAAATAAGTAACGAGGGGGGCACCCAGGTGGCCCACCTGTTAGATAATGATATTTATGGTACGTGCTCCGACATAAATGTCAAACATGTTAGGATTTAAAAGCGGAATGGCAGCTGACAGTGTTGCCAAGCAAAATTAAGTAGCCTAGCGCTTTAGGCTAACATTAGCTAGCATTCTACTTTTGGCGTATTTTAAAAATGACTAGACAATCTTGGTTGGTTAATCATTTTTCTCACCCACACTTGTTTAGCCTTCTGCTTTTGTTTGTTCTCACTGCAAAGTCTTACTAATGTGACAACAGGTTGTAGCACCACAGGCTCCATTTTGTTCACGTCTGCTTCCCTTGTGAGGTCACATGAGATGAGATCATGTGACACGGTGCACATGCTGTGGTGTGCGATGCACCATTATTGTCAAGTCTTGTGGGGTGTGCATGTCGGAGATTAGAGAGAAGATAATTTGTTAAGTTTATCAGAGCACAGCATAAGAAAAATTGTATGAGAAAAAAACCCGAGTATATCCTGAATTGAGCAAGAGAGTGTTTTTTAGCTCATGTAATAAACTTTTCATTTGTAAGAAGATGAATGTGCTATGTCCTCAAAAGTTGTGTATACTTGCTTTAATAGGTACAAAACATTCCACAGCCTCTCTCATGATGACACCCAGCGGAATAAGCCTCTCAATTAGCTCCTATTGGAACCGAATAATAAAAACAGATCTCGTCCACAAAGAGTGGGTTACAATTACTGTCTCAAAGATTAATGTCAAAACATCCCAGTACAGTAAGCTAGCTAATTACAAGACCGATCAACACAAACCACATATTCCAACTCATGATGTCCTGTTTACCAGACAGGCTCACGAACCAGCCGAGCCACAACAGCACTGAGAGAGAGCGAGTGTAGATTTACAGTTGCATAATGCAGCAGAGGGCAGATGCTTTTTCTTTTTTACTCTCATCTCATAATTGACTCTTTTATCAGTTGTAATTAGATGGCGAACAGCTGACTGTAAAATGAGTCCTTTCGAACTGAGAAATACAAAATCTTTAAAATATTTTGCTACGACTGCACTTCTACAACATTAATATGATAGCTGTATATTCACCACACACACACACACACACACACACACAGGAGAGAGCACAGTCTGAACATGCAGTCAGTCCCAGTGGTGTAACATTTCTCCTACTACTGACTGCTTGATGTTAAAGTCATAAGGAGACACATCCACTTTATTTTTGGTGTTTATCTTCATTTTAGATATGCAGGCAAAACATTTAGACAATGTAAAATGCAAAATGCTCTTAGATACACTGGCTGGACTTTATCAGTCTATCAAGTACAAACAATATCTGTTGCCAGTGTCCCTGCATGGCACCAAACCACACTGATAATAATATCAGTGAAGATATTAAAGGGTGACTTATGATGAAGCCACAGATATTTACTCAACTTGGGGGTTGTGTTGATCTCCTTGTTCCTGCGGTTGGATGTTTGGGCTTCACTGTGCACAGTTTGTTTTCACATTAACCCAGTGAGAGTGGAAAGTTTCTCTATGCTCATTGGAAGTTCGATGTGAGGGGGAGGCGGGCCTACAAGCTTGACTTGTGACATAACAGATGGTTTTGGATGTGTGAGATGTTCTTAATGTGGTGTGATGTAACTCGTGGGCATGTTTATGTTTTTATTTTTCTGGGTCAGACCAAAAGACAATTTTCCTGCCTCAGCTGGACAATAAAGCTCCTCTCAGGTCTGCAGAGCACTTCGGTATCTGTCAGCTCATCCTGTAGTTTTTGTTTTACAACTTATAATTTTAAATTTGGGTTCAGTCTCAACAGTTTTATTTTCACACACAGCACACAAAGTTAGCAAATAGCTGGTGATAACTAGAAACAGAAGAAAAAGAAATAGTTCGGGGTAGACAACATCCTGCAAACCCACAAATTGCAGTTTTCACACTTTGGGTTTTTTTTTGTATGGATTACAAAAACAACATAAAATGCAGTGTTACACACTGCACAGCTCGAGAGCCTCATGCAGCTCGCCAAGCTTTAATTGGCGACTCGCATGGAAGCTAGTAATTATATAATAACACACCCAATGCACAATTCATAAAAAACACCCCAAAAGCTGCACTATTCATACACATAAGATAGCAGTATGTGGAACTGAAGACTTACCAATCTGGCAACAACAATGGTGTTGGATGGGTAAATAGTTGGTTGGTGTGGTATGGCGGGAAACTCACCAATCTGGCAACACTGCACACTTCGTAATAACGTTAGTTTGGCTCTTGCTAGCTAGGTGATCAGCATGGGCAATAAAAATGGCTCGATTTCTAATCAAACAAAGGCTGAAATCAGAGGACAGACACAAAGTGGTGCGACAAAGGAAAGGAAACGAGGACTTGGAGCATACAGCGAGAAGAAAGGCAGGAGCCAAACAAGATAAGCATAGGAAATTTGAAAAACAATGTACAGAAAAACTTGTATTTGTCTCCACGGATACAACCCTGGTTGGTGTTCACCACGCAAACCAACCTGCTCCAGTTTCAACAAAGTAACTCGGAGCGCCATTTCAAAACTACGCATCCAAGATCCGACAAAACGTATCCTCCCGTCAGTGGGCTCATGAAGCTTACTGCTTTGCTCTGTGAACAGGAAAACCTGACCCACAGGAACTCCTGAAGCAGAGAGTTTAACTCAGGCCTCTTGAGATCGCATGGATCTAGGTTAGAGCAACAAAACCCTTCTCAGACTGAAAAATAGTAAAAGAATGTTTTTGTTTTGTTTTTGGCAACAGCAGAACGTTCAAAAACTCTGACAAGGACCCAGTAGCAAGTAAAAGGGATTGAAATTGTCTGACTCGACCATTATGAGGCAGAGAAAAGACATCAAGCAACAGCAGATGTTGCTCGGTTTGTGTGAGGTTCTTGAAGTCTTGCAAGTGTGCGCACATTTGGCACCTCAAATATGCGAGTGCAAAGAGAAAGGGCTTGGTGGTCTCATGAAAACAAAGAAGAAATGCCCAAATTTATGAGTTTTCACTGCATCAATACACCAAGAGTCAAAGATATCAAAACTCAGAAATAATGAATTCCAAATTTTGATGCAGGAAAAGTGCTCCAACGGTTCCCGAGCCTCCTCCCTCCTCACACTTTCACAGACAGCAGGGGGAAACGAACTAGAGTTGGAAGACCCACACCGGCTCATACAGCTTGCCCTTCTGACTGACCTCAACTGAACGTTCTGAACTTGCAGCTTCAAGGGAGAGATAAGCTTCGCAGCCACGTGCCGAAGGCAGTCAGCCCACTCCAGAATAAAATAACTGTCCCCAAAACTCAGAGCTATCACCACAAATGACCCATGACTGCTGCAGCACTTCAGCCACAGAGGATTTGTCGAGGCTTTGGGACGGATGAGGGGAGTGTTTGAATCAAGATTCAGTGATGTGAATGAGCACAAGGAGATTTTCATCTTTATTGAAAACCCCTTCCATGTGGCTATATCCTCTCTCACTCCGACTTTATTACACAGCTCTGCCCGTCTCATCATGCTGCTCTGCTGGAGTTTGGTGTCTGAAGACAGACTTTCCCACTTTGAAACCACTTGTACGAAAAAAAGTAACGTCTTTCTTTTTGAGCACATACATGACTCAGAGCATATCTTGAACGCTTCGTAAGGATTGCAACAACAAACTACAGCTATAACATGAAGTCAGTCAAAGGCAAACCTAGGATTGCATTGGCTGCATTACACATCTGTTGTGGGATGACAAATCCTTTGTTTAACAGTTGGGGCGGCTTCTGATGTTTTGTGGTGGCTTTTGTTACCTTTGGCTAGCTAAGCTAACCAGCTGCTATCTTTTGGTGCACAGATGAGAACGGTATTTGATCTTTTCATTCAGCACAAATGTGAACAAAATGCCAAACTACCCTTTATGGCTTTTTTTTCTTCTTCATTTTACTACCCACAACGTTATGCTAACAAGTTAGCTGTATAAACTATGTCAGTGTTTACAGCTTTTTGCAGTGCCCCTAAGTTGCCAAAAAAAAAAAAAAAGAAAATTATACAAGAGTTGTCTGAGATATTATACCTTCCCCTCCCTTTTAACATATTAGTTTTTTATTCACTCATGTCAAGAAACATTGCTACAAATGCTACGAGTGATTTTACCAGATGTATTTTAAAAAAGAAAAAAAAAAACTCAGGAAAGAAAAATTAGGATCAAACAATTCAAACATTCAGCACCAGGTTTCAAACGCGCCTTTTAACAGTAACTCATTCAAACATACCCCTTGTGCTTTGTATTCGCATGTAGCTCAGGGAGGGAGACAAAAAAAAAAAAAACTGTTTCCCGTAAAGTTGCATAAGGAACATAAAGCTGGAAAACATGAGGAATGTCAATGTAAGATTTGTACCACATGGCAAATTTGCATGGAAATTATGCCCCCATTCTCTGCTCTTCCTTCAGGCAGACTCGTTTTCTGCCCACCACTTACCACCACCCCCCCACCCACCCCCCACCCTCTCCTTCACATTTTAAAGAATGGCTTTGGATGTTTTCTTGCTCCGAGCGTGTTTGCTGAGTCATTGTGTAAAAGCAGAGATATAGAGAGAGGTAACAGCTAAGAGCAAAAGCAAGCTGTGTGTTTCTACGCAGTGACTGTTGTGGATATAGATCATGTTGATTTATGGGCTAGCGCAGTCTCAGAGGCATTCTGGGATGCAGCAGGAGGACTTAATTCAACACATCTGGATCTGAACTACACTCTATTGGCCGCTCCTCTCAGGTTCAGCATTGAGGCTCCTTTCTCTGTTGATGTCCAGGAGTCTAAGCTTTTCTGAGAGAAGACAAAAATGCAGGTTTGTTATATTATCAAATACCAAGGCAAACTCAATCACTGGTTGCTTGGTAAAGCCATACTGAGCATGTATGAACAAGCAACAGCAGCAAGATGCTATATCTAAATGAGTATAAATGTAAAAAAAAACAAAAAAAAAACATTTGAACTTCTCCTCACTGCAAATCAAGTTGATTTAATTTAACTTGAAAAAAATAAAATAAAAAAATACTTGTTTCACTTATTCTGAATTTAATAAGTGACAGGGAGATTCTCCAAGGCATTAACATTACACGTTTATTGGCTACAGTCTTTACATGGTATATTTATCTTTCACAAATCAATTAAGAAACCATCTGAGAAACAGAAAGATTTAACTATTTAGATAGAAATTTTATATTTTAATATTTATTTTTCAACATATATTAATGGGAATATAAAAAGAGGAACAGGTGAGGGTTTTTTTCCCCAGTAGCTAAAAAGTTGCTGAGTGAAGTGAACAACAGCTGTGTGTCACTGTGTTTGAGGGAGCAGGAGAAACAGATACTGTACACAAATCTGAAGGTCAGACACAAGTTACCTTGCAGCAAACTACAACAGCCCATGTGCTGATTTGACATGTGGGATCAGATGATAACTGTTATGTAACAGTGCACAACTCTTAGCCAAGTTCAGACTTAGTGTGTGTATGTGAATGTGTGTGTGTGTGTGTGAGAGAGTGAATGTGTGTGTGGGTCTTTGAGAGAGCGAGAGAAAAAAAAAAGGAGTAAAATGCTAAAGAAAGCACAAAAAGAACACATGTAAAAAATATGTTGCAACATCAGTGAAATCAGACTGTCAACAAGAGAGAGGCTGTGTGTGTGTGTGTGTGTGTGTGTGTGTGTGTGTGTGTGTGTGTCTCTCTCTATCTTTGCGAAGACCAGTTTGAGCTGTAGACCTTACGGAGTGAGCAGAGGCGCACCGTCAGGGGAGGCAAACCAGGCAACGTTTGGGGCCCCAAGGGGAAAAGGGGCCCCTGATGGTCCCTCACATTGGCACATTTTGCAACAACAACAACAACTACTGTAAACCCCCTTAAACCTCTGATAAAGACACTATACAGTGCACTGCTGCTGCCCCAAAATCCCCTAAATGGGGCCCCTGATGATGTGTGCTGTAGCTAGTGTCTACAGACTGCCTGCATGTGAGGCGTTCAGGGAACATGTGTGAACTCTTGCATCTCCCGGTAGTCTACGTGTGTGTGCAAGTGTGTGTGTCGGGGGGGGGCTTCTTTGTTGCCTGTGTGCCCCCCCCAGAGTCTAGGATCACCGGTCCTCACACACGTGCGTGTGTGTGTGTGTGTGTGTGTGTGTGTGTGTGTGTGTGTGTGTGTGGTGTGTGTGTGTGTGTGTGTGTGTGTCCTTGTAATTTTGCTACATTTTCACACATTGCAATACTTAAAGTTTTCTTTTAAGACAATAATAACACTGTTTCATGTGTCGTCTACTCCACTATCAGCATTTGAAAGCAACATACAGGTTGAATTTCCAAAAGCTGCGTTCAATGTCAACATCATTTTTATTTTCATTCTTTTTTTGACGGTGAACTATTCTGTTTGTGTTTGTGCTTTTTTTGATGATGCTGATGAAAATTTAGAACATTAAATCCACCACAGCTGTTCACTCTGGCTCAGACTCTCCGTACAGTTCATCTCAGTTTCTGACCCGTTGTCAATATTTCTCCTCACCCTCATTCCTGGCTCATTGGAATGTGTTCGAGTACACGGTTCTAGATTTTGCAACTTTAGTTTGTTTGCAGTGAAAGAAAATTACATTTGTTTTTAAATAAATACCATATATAAAAAAAAGGTGCTAAATAACTGAACGATATACACAGCTCCATTGCTTCAGTGTCAAACGAATAACGCCCATCACTGACTTTGCTCAGCTTGATTACAATGACGCGATTGGCCAGTGAGTCCGGTCCCGACACACACGCAGTACGCTCTGCACAACCCTGAATGACAGGCACAGAGAGGGGCGGCGAAGAGACAGGCGAGGATGGTAAAAACTTTATAGATCTTTTTGATTGGCCCAACTGTTACGGTTCGGTTTTCTGTTGGACCCAAAAGCAGAACACAAGACCAGTTGGTAGCAAGAAGTTGTGGATTTATTGTAATAGGTAGAATGGTTGCAGAGATAGGTGGAGCAGTTGGACAGAGGCTGAGGGGCTGGAGGGGTTTCCTGGAGACACGGAGATACAAATTAATGTTGGCCGGCACGAGGAAAACACACCTGAACAGACTTCAGCACAAAGACTAGAGCGACCGAGAACGCCGTTACCACTGAGACAGGCTGAACAATCTGGTGATGAGGGGAGGGAGTGCCAGGCTTCTTATACTGTTGAGCTTGATGAGTTGATAGGAGGCAGGTGAGGAGGTGAAGCAGGAGCCAGGGAGAGGGAGTGAGCCACACACACACACACACACACACAGACAGATGGAAGCAGGGGAAACAGGAAAACAAGCTAGAGTCACAGCCTAACAGTGACACCACCAATGTGGCAGTCTGAGAGATGGGTCCACTGTCAACACGTTTGTGAGCAAGAGAGAGAGAGAGAGTGAGAGAGAGAGAGAGTGGCAGATAGGGGCTGAGTGAACCAGTGCTTCACAATGAAATAAGATTTTACCAATTAGGAATACAAAAACAAATTTTATTATACACAGACCTTTTTCACCTGATGCGTGCCTGAAAAATCAAAGCAGAAGAAAAGAAAAGAAATTTATATATGGTGGTATCTCAGGTACACAATGTTCCTGTCCTCTGTTTGGCTATGCAGCTCACTGAGGTGATACACACACACACACACACGCACACACACACATAACCACACAGTGTCCTGTCTCCTGGGTCCAGAGAAATGCCAGCACAGTTCATTTCATTAACCCGCAACAATGGGATTGGTAAATGATCCATTTTTTACACACATGGGTGCAAGCTGGAAAAACCCTCTCACACACACACACACACACACACACACACACACACACACTTACATGAAAAGACACACTCATCATCCTGCACACTTACTGTCTATTTGTATGCCCGGTGTTAGTGGTAAGTGTATACATATGTATATAAACACACACACACACACACACACGCTAACTCACACACATGAGGGAGTGAGGAATTCTCCCGTATGTCAACAATGGGAAGCAAAGCAGCCTGGTGAGAGCCAAGTTTATGACAGCAGGAGGGGATGGAGTCCACTCTCCAGCAATTTGGCTGCTCATGTGCTTCTGAGAGCATGTCTTACATAATTCCCACAGGACACTACGCAATGGGTGGACACAAAGTACCTTCCTGAGGATGGAACCACTGTAGCTGGCAGGGATCTCGCTTCGGTATTTTCATGACTGACTTCAGCTCTGCAGTTCCCCTTTCATGAGGAACAGCTTGAATGTGCTTGGCATGTGTGTATTGTTTGTGTTTACAAAAGATCCTCCTGACACAATGGTCTACCATGTGTCATAGATGGGAAATTTGCTAACTGGAACCAGCCGTCAGCAAAAGTGATCGACACATAAAAAAAAAGAAAGTTTGACTTTGTGGGTAAAACACAGATTAGCCGCTTCTCATAACCTGCATCCAAGTGAGTCGATTTCACATCAAACTGGTCACAGCTTATCGCAAATTATGTGCTTGTTTATGTGCAAAATAAGGTTCACTATCGCAGCATTACGATTCATGCTGTTAAGACATGGAAAACTGACTGTGGGGAGCGTTTTCGAGCCATTTTCAGGAGCCACAGAACTATCGGTTCTCAGTAAAAGCTTTGGCTTGCTCGTTTGAAAGAAAAAAAAAAATTTTCCATTGAGACTACTAGCAATTACACTTCAGTAGAAAGTAGTCTCCAGTGAAAACTGTTGACAGCGAGATCTGTGGATTTACCACAGGTCACTGTTTCTGGAAAGACATGTTGCTGTTGATCAGTGGTGAAACAAGTAATCCGATCCTTTACTTAAGTAGAAGTACAGAATTATTGTCGGCAAACTGTACTTAAAAAAGGAGCTATTTGTAAGTTTTGCTATTGCTACATAGACAAGCATTAACAGCTGTTTTACTTACCAGTCTAGTTGTGAGTTCAGCATCAAAACTTCATTCCTTTACTAAAGCTTTTCTCCAGCCTTGGAAAGCAACACCGAGGCTCAATTTAACAATGACACGAACATAGCATAATTATATTGTATTTATATACACTACTGTGGAAGAAACATTTAGCATATGTTTATGTCAATTTATTGTCAAATGTCAATAGTATCAGGTTCATAAAACATCACTTTAATGCATTGTTCCAGTTTGCATTATGCTTCTTTGTTTTCCTAATTTAAATGCAAGTGGAGAGGGAAAAAAAACAGAGTTGAAACTGCATGATTTTGACTCAATGATCCAACATAAACTTGAGATAAAGTAGTCGAGTGTGGTGATAACGTGTCTGTGAGATAACTGACACTCACTAAGAGAAGTAAAGCAAAATGAAACCTGCAGTTCAAAGTCAAAGTGTGAGTGGAAAAGTAGCATGGTATGCCAGAGACTGGTCTGTCAGGTTGAGAATTCATCTCCCTACGGCAATACACCGTGCCCTCGACTCACCTTGTCTACAAGCAATCATACCTCACTTTCTCTGGCCTCTCCATTTGTTGTGTGTATATATATATATATATATATATATATATATATATATATATATATATATATATATATATATATATATTCATAAGATGGGAGTCTAGACACAGATAAAGCCCACCAACTATATGATAAACTCTTGGATATTTCCCTGCCTCTTCACAATATCCAGTTACTTTTAGTAACAACATCTGTCACCACTATCTGTCTTCTTTTTTATATTTTCTTTCCCTTCTTCTTTTTGTCCACATTAACATATGTTTTACATTTTAGGCACTGACCAGTGACGAAGGCAGAGTAGAGAAGAGAAATCAATCATTTTTCTTCCTTCCTTCTTTTCCTATTTCTCTCTCCCTTCGCCAGTTTGTTCTGCTTCATTAAAATCACCTCTAGCTGTCGGAGAGTCGTTGGGGCGGAGGGCCAGAGAGGCCAGGAGCTCATGGGGTTGGGATTGGAGCGTGACCGCCAGACCCAGTCTAAAGACTTTCAAAGCATTTTTAACTGGTGTGACATACTGTAGTGATATCACTGGAGAGCATAAATTGTTGATTTACTTTAAACTAGTGAAAGCTCCTGGGGGACTTCGAGGCGTTCCAGTGCTAGATTAGATATATAGTCTCTCCAGCGTCTTCTGGATCCGTCAGTGTATTCTGGTCCTGGTCTTCAGATGCGAAGGAATAGCAGGTCCACTCAATTGTTTATGTGTATAGCGCCAGAGACCACAACATACGTTATATCAAGGCACTTTACAGCGTAAGGTCAAAACTTAACATTACAGAGAGAGAGACCCGAGTTTGAAACCTCAACATATGTTGCCCCTGCATCTTTAATGTTACTCTTTAAAATGACTGTGCCTCTAAAACTTTGGTCTGTGTCCCTAATGTCTACCAAACACAAGAAAGATTTAAGTCTGACACCCTCTCACATCTAAAGACAATGTGCGATATGGGTTTTTAGTCTCACACAGTCTCGCAGAATTTCCCTCTGAAATTGTTTCCCATCATGCACCTGGTGGAAATCTACAGGAAGAAAAACTTTTTTTTTCCCCCTGACTTTTTTCCTCTTTGAAATTGTACATTACTATTATTATTATTATAACTTTTATTATACAGAGGAAGGAACTCAACGTATAAGTGTGATTAAGTGTGATATGATTTCCTGTTTTATTTTGAAATTATTTTCCTTGTGTCCAGTTACCTTCACCCGCTAACTCGCAACTTGGTTTGTTGCTTCCTGTTTGGTGCTGGAGAAAGCGTCATAGTTTGTGGCTAGACTAAAACTTTACAATAATATTAAACATGTTTTATTTTATTAGAACGTCAAGATAAAAAAAAAAAAAAGACCTAAAGCTGCCCGGTGAGTCAGTCGCCTCACACCAAATGATTGAGATGATGAGTGCGCCGCAACTCTAGCAAAACTCATGATTTTATTGCGACATTGGACATTTCGTCTGTAACAGTAAAACTGCTTGAAAGCTTGTTGGATGTGATGTTGGCTTTAAAAGGAATTCTTTTTTTTTTTTTTTTTTAAATAAACGTTGTTTCTTCACTCAAGACGGCAGATAGCCAGTTAGCTTGGATTCACAGCTAAGGAAAAAAGTGTTTTCAAACTGCTTCGACAGCATCACACTGTCCGTTCATTCACAGCAGATACAGTGGAGATGTACAATGAAGCCTGTTGCTCTTCTGTGACGCCCTGGATGTGTGATCCATCAGAAATGATTGATAGCCTCTATTATAATCTGATTAAGTCTAAATGTCGAAAACAGTTTTCCTATTAACTCATTCAGGAGATTGCACTTTTGATTGGAAGGATTAAACAGGTAGATTTTACTCAGTAAACTCATTTTATTGTGAGGTATCAGAACAAATTAGATATACTGAGTGAGTAAAGGAGCCATATAAAAGACTTTTGGAGGAGAGTGGTCCATTAGTCACAAGTACTAATATCATCTGTGTGTCTTCACTACACAGTACTGTCCAGTATGCTGGCAAATACTTAACAGGCTGTGATGTTATGATGTGTTAATGTGAGCACTGGCTTCATCATGTGTTTATCTAATGAGTCACGTCCCCTTAGGGAAGGCTGTGATGACCATAATCTATCCTCAATAGCAACTGCAGAGACACTTATTCCACCTGAGTGTGTTTCAGTCTGCAAGAGCATTCATATGTCCATGAATGTATATATGTGTGTGCATGCGCCGACATGCTTGTGTGTGAAAGTATTATCAGTTCTTGCGTAACATTACACATAGCATCGCTGTCACTGGCAGAGCAGAAATCCTCACCTCCGCTCTGAACCCCCGTTTAAACATTACGTATGTGTTTGCTGTAATTAAGCCTCAGTTGGCAGTTTAACACTAACACTTTTTAATGTGTTTCTGATCCAGCATGTTATTTAGAGTCTCTCTCTGTTGCTTTTCCACTTATTCATACACTGCCTCTTTAAAATGAATGATTAAATCTTGCAAAGTGGTTCACATAAAGTACCCCTGAGGTTTCTAATTCAGCAGTTCCAAATGTTTTGGCATGTAGATTTCATGGTCAGTGTGGGATGCAGGACAAATGGCAATTTTGGGGAAGAGAAGAAGTAGAATAATAATAATGATAATAGGCCTACTTCAACGTGGTCCAGAAGAAATTACATTCATATTTGGCGATTCTGCAGCTCACAATTTACAACCAGTGTGTATATTTAGTGCCAGTGGTGGTAATGCGCCTTTACTTACAGAGATGAAATCACAACTTCCGGTGTGGGGGTTTAGGCGGTGCGTGGGAATATAGCTTGTACAATTTTACCATACCATAAATCATGTAATCTTAACCATAGTTACCCAGGCACAGATATTGTAGAAATACAGTTTTGAGTGTTAAAAATACGTTTGCATTGAAAATAATACAGACCTCAAAGTTTTGTCCAATATTTCCACCAATAAAGTTGTACCAGCTCAGTGTGCCTATAGGAAGTAAGTGCAGATTGGACAGCTATGCATCTCACATTTACATCCATTGCCAACATTCAGACCTCTATGACCTGCCAGACATCAGTATGCTATATTGTTTTTCAGGAGCTAGTCTTGCTAGTTTGTCTCTACTGTATATGTCAGACCTGTGGCAACCTGCCCAGAATATACCCCGCCTCTTGCACAGTCAGCTGGGAATGGCTCCAGCCCGCTGTGATTTGTTGTTATTGATCCTCAAAGGATAAGTGCTTTAGCCAATGGATGAATTTCAAGCAAAAATTCAAAACATTTGATGGTTACAGGATCTCAATTGATCTCAAAGATTTTCTGCTTTTGTTCATTTTGCATTGCAGTCACATTTGGGTTTTGGACTGTTCGACAGATAAAAGATATTTTAACTATCACCTCTAACTGTGATAGAAAACAATTTAGAAATGTATAGCTGCAAGTGGCAATTCGTTGGTTATAAACATTTTGCACTCAGAGAGAAGCAGCTGAATTTTAGCTAATAAATGCTTTGGTAGACCTACTCCCTATAACAACCTGAAGATATCTACCAAGTTTTATGGTGATTGGACAAATGGTTAATGAGTTATGGTGAACATTAGCTAAGCCCCGCCCTTAGTTATTTTGGTTGATGTCGGCCCTGTTTTGGCTGTTAATTATAGCGCCACCATGTGGCCGAATGCGATCATGATTTTTGTGAAGAATTTCCAGATCATTTGTAGTTATGATACAAATTTTTGTGTCTCTGGCTCATTCCAGCTCTCTACAAATTGAGCAAAGGCTTAAGATGGCACATATTGATGAATAGGCCCCACCAACTTCAATCAATCAATATGCCACTTCAGATTTTGGTAAATTTGGTCAAAATGTGTCTACCAGGTTCCTCCACATTTTCAGCATTTGTGGCGCCCCCTAGAGGTCAGTCTAAAAATGCATTGGTAGGCCTGTTTTGTATCATTGTCTGAAGATATCTACCAAGGTTTATGATGACTGGACAAAGGGTTACTGAGTTATGGGTATTATTCTATAAGCCCCGCCTTTTGTGAAGATATTTTTGTTAATGGCGGCCATGTTTTTCGACTGATAGAATAGATCATAGGTCACATAGATCACAGGCCATATACCAAATTTTGTGTTGCTAATCTCACAATTTGTAAAGTTTTATTTATTTTACTGTTGTTTTAAATCATGCAAATTAGCAAAAGAATTATCCAGCTGGGCTGTTACGACCCTCTTAAGGAAACTATCCGGGGGACATGGGGAGTAACTTAAAGTATCTGAAAATCTCTAAACTCCCTGACTGGCCACAAAACATGAGAAAACTGGAAAAAGAAAAAGGCAGAGGACCGCATACAAAGCTTACTCTGCATTAATAAAGTTGTTTGCACAACAGGAACACTTCAATTGGCAAGGGCAAGAAAGAATCTTACTCACAAGGCCTAAAAACAACCCCAGCAACAACACAAAAGATAAATAGGCAGCTTAGTGGCCAAAAAGGGCAGAAACACCAGTTGTGGGAGGGTTGTTTAGATGTCCGCTGACGGGGAAGTGAGGAACAGCTGACAGTCATCTGCTACAGGCTCCAGGTGAGATGATTCAGGCATCTGATTAGGGAAAAAAGGGGAGGGCATGACAGACCTGCAACACACTTGGAGAACAAAACAACACTCTTTGGGAACAAAACACACCAGAACATCAGTGGATGTTGCACAGACTTTCATTATTTATTTGGCTTTTTTGTAGTGCACATTGAGCTGGACGTGTCTGTCAAATTTCAAGTCAATCAGACCAATGGTGTGAGGGGCGTGGATGGGGCGAATAGGGAGTGAATATGAGGCTGGGGATGTAGACAATGCATCTTGTTATATGGATGCAAATCATTGCCACAATAACTGGAAACATTGAGAACTGAATACAAAATCTGGACATTTATTCACCACTGAATACGGTTTTACCTCATCTCAATACTTTATTCATTGCTCTGATAACGTGGTTTGTAATATAACCAAGTTCTACAAACTTTTTTACTTGCCCAACACAAACTCTGAAATAATGAACCTCAATATGACATGCAACACGCTGCCAACCACACTGTAATTTGATTGTTATTTGACCTTGAACCTGCATCTTATCATTCTGCTTTCTCTTTTTACCAGAATGTGTGTGAAACATATACAAACACACATGCAGAGTATCTTCTTCTTTTGTTACTTTACCACTACACTTTGTACAATGAATACTGCCTCCACCTGACCAACTGTACTTTATGAACTTGAACCTGTATCAAATGAATGACAATTCCTGGTGGGGGGGGGGCAAATTTACCGCTTTCATAAATTTGGGGGGACACTTTAAAAGATACAGTAAAAAAACTTGTAGACTGATTTGATACACTACTAGGACACTAGGGGCTAGAGAGACTCAGAGAGAGAAGAAAGTGTGTTAAGGAAAATTAGGAAACTTGAGTTGTGGGGTTGGGGGTGGGGGGCATGAGGGTTAATTTTGTCAGCATGTACCTACAGAGTTTCAAGTAGCTAAAAGCCACAGTGAGAGTAAGGACCTCTCACCCCAACACACACTTTATCTCTCACACACACTCACCTACACTGTCCCTCTCTTATGTAATCATGTGTATGTGTACAGAGTGTGTGCGGAGTTTGTGTGTGTGTGTGTGTGTGTGTGTGTGTGTGTGTGTGTGTGTGTGTGTGTGTGTGTGTGGCTTGGCTTACATATATATGTGCATATTCCTGCACATGGGGGCCATATTAAAGGCAATACATTCAGCGCCCTCCCACCCTTGCCACCTTTTACCACATGTTATTTACAGCTGCATAGGAGCTCTGCGGCTACATTATACTTAGTTACAGTCGCTCTGACAGCGCTTTAAGAAAAGAAGCCATGAATTAGAGGCGCACAAACACACACACTTCTGAGAGTCACAAGAGAAAGCTGTAAAAAAAAGAAAAAGAAAAGGAAGGAGGGCAGGGGAAACATAACACACTTGTGCCGAGCACTCTCATTCTGAGTTGCCCTCAGGTCTTGTGAATGTAAGGAATTCACAGCGAGGGGTGGAGGGGGGGAAGGAAAAAAAAAAGCTGTTTGCTAGTGCTGCGTCTGCTGTTGTGCAGATGGTGAGATGTGTGACACACATTCAGTCACACACATACGCATGCACACGGCAGGAGGCTTTTGAACCGAATTCACACATGCAGACCCGTGCACACTTATGATTCTTAAGCTGCACACACATAGATAGATCTGCAGACACACATGCACTTACACACAAGCAGGAGATCTTTTAAGCAAACCTACAACAGCTTTCATCATCTGGCTTCTCCTAGCGTGTTCTAACACCAACTAATGACAACCATGTATCACATGCTGCTTAAGCCGACGGCTTAAACTCTTCATAAGATTTTATTCAAAAACATTGTTAATTTAAGCATCATCCTGTAGAACAACCATCATTTGTAATGTGTGAGTGATTACATTTCCCACCTCAAAGTTATTTTTTTCAGTGTCAATCCCATGAAAACATCTTGTGCTTTTAAAACCTGCTGATGAGTTCTGTCTACAGGTGTATCAGTTGTGGTTGCAACTAAATATCTACAAACTCCTCATGACAGCAATAATGACGCAAAGTTCTCACATATTTATGCTGCGTGGATCACAAGCTGTTTGCTTTGTGAGGCTCTGTAGCCAAACCTTTTTATCCAGTTTTGTTTACAATACACTTTTTAGATCTTGGTCTAACTTGGTCTAAATATATTTTAACCGGATGAAGGATTTTGGTTGTCAGATGTCTGGATCTTAAAGGTTGAGTTCAGGTTATTTGACGTGGGGTTGTGTGAGGTATTTATGTTTAGTCAGTGTATTACCTGCAGTTGATTCAGATGGGCGCTGCTAATTCTGACACAACACTGGCACAGAAACTGAGTGGTGCGTATGCTATATTTTGAATATTTTTATTACTTTATCTTCAAACAGCACTTTCCTTTGACACTACATTTTCTCAACTGTTGAACGACGCACAAGCGCACCTACGGTGACCACCGCATTACTCTGCGGATCAACTCCCTGAATGTCTGGATCTTAAGTTATCAGAGAAACAAGCTGAGCACACGTTAGCAGCAGCTCGGCTGTGAAACTGCTTTATTGTTTTTACTGGTTTTAATTAGCTGGTCTGATTGTTTCGGAGGAACATTTCCACTCATTCCAGTAGCCTCCAAAAGCTCCAGTGCGACACTGCAGCTGCTCACCGGGAGAAGCTGACTGTAGTGACGTCATAGATGGTGAAAATAACAACTCCCATGATCACACACTTCTTCACAACGTCACCAAACAACCTCTTTTGTTCTTGTAGTGATTGAGAGACCACTAGCAGCAGAAAATTACATACTGTGAGTTTGACGCACATTAGTTCTTCCAAAAAGCTGTGCAATGCACCGTGCAATGAATTAAGTGGGATTTTTACTTTTTACTGATCATAGTTCAAACAAAACAAAAGAACTAAAATATGATCAGGGTCGCAGATGTCTTTGTTTATTCTTCTTCTTCACAACCCAAAGATATTTTATTTCACGGGTGAATATCGGCAAATTGTTACTTTTGAGAAGCAAGACTCACAAAAAGCTAAAAAAATAAGTTAAAAGATGAATTGTTGCTGATTCATTTTTCATTAATGATTTTTTTCATCATTGTTCCACACCTCACCTGAGTTATAAATTCGTGTATTTTGTTGTTTTAATTCACTTAAACCACATTAAAGGATAAATATATAAATAATAATGATCTGAATTTCCACAGATTTGTCATTTTACCACTAAACACTGACCTTACTGACACACAGCGTGGGGATGAGTTTTACAGCTTATTGCTTGTTTACACTGGAATGAAATGACGCTCAGCTTGAAACAAACCGACCCTGAGTAAATCTCCCAAACACTGGCAGTGGTGCTGCAGCAAAAGATGTCAGCAGTAAAGTTGTGACTCTTCAGAGTCTTAATGAAAGCAGATTAGGAGGTTGATGTGGTTGGAGAGTCCGTCCACAAGGCACTTTACCCCCACCAGCGCCTGTGCTTCTCTTCTGTGGCTGACCTCTGATGTCCTTTTTTGGGGGGGGGGGGGTAATTACTCCATTGGGATTAATAAAGTTGTGCAAAATCAGGTTTTGGAGTTGATTTTCCCTTCAAGTTCCTGGTGTACATGTTTCCATGAGAGCTGGCTTGTGTTCAGAGTCAAGACTGTGGTGGAAAATAAAGTCAAAACACAAGCCTCTTTCATGGAACACCTTGGGAAGTTTACCTTTCCTGTGTGTGTGTGTGTGTGTGTGTGTGTGTGTGTTTGTGGAACAAAGAGAGAGAGATGTGTCTTCATGCATGTGCATGTGGTGGTGGGTGAAATTCTCAGTGGGCACTATGCAGTCACACTCGTGGGGGGTAAAAGGAACCATAGCTAATAAATCTCATCTGGTAAACTTTTTACGCTCCTCACATTTACTTTAACCCATTTAGCATAGGTTTCCTGAACAGTTTGGTTATACAGGATGTCAGAAATGTCAGGAATCACAGACTTGCCCCCCCCCCCCCCCCCCCCCCATGTCTCTGTAAACCACTCAGCCACTGTAACAGCCAGTGTGTACGAGAGCAAAAAAGCTAATTATGCATCCATGCTAGATTATTTTACTCACAGCCTCTTATCTCAAGCTGCTGCTTAAAGTGAATCCTCGCTGTGTGCCAAATTCAGCAAAGCAGTGAGTGATAAAAGAAATGGAAAGTCTGCTAAATGGTTTACTGCTATGTAATGTAATGTTCTGGCTCCAAATAATGCCCGTGGGCAACAGCATGAGGCTAACTGAGCGGTTTAATGAGGACTGTCTTACATCACTGATCCTCTTTCTCTGTGAAAACATTGTAAAACCCAGTTTTAGTTATTTTCATGTCTGAACTTTAAAGGGGGGATTACACACTTCACTACGGATCAAGATGTTTTGTAGTTCCTGATTAAGTTGACATTTCAGATTTGCTTTTAACCCAAGAGCCAGAATATGCATAACCGGTATGACAGGAGGAGACATATAGAGTATGCTGCCAAAGCAGTAAAGCAATATCCACTTAAAATGGAATTAGACACACTCACAGATAATTGGTGATTATTAAAAACAACAACAACAAAAAAAAAACGTGTGAAACAACCCGGGGCAACAACAACGTGTGACGAGTGAGTCACGGTGATGAACAGTGACAAGCTGCCTCCGACCCAACAAACAGTAACATCTCATCCTCATCATCAAACCAACATCAAAGACACAGGATCTTTTAGTGCTTCTTTCATACTTTTAATTGCTCGAGCTGTTATCGTTTTTCAATCTTTCTCCGCTGTCCCCTCTGGATCAGCCTCCATGCCTTTTTTTATGATCTCTGTAACTACATACTCATCGCTGCGGCGTTTTGGCACCGCACATCCTTCGGGATAACGTGTCAGTCTTGTCAATTACGTGTCATCTGTTGATTAAGTTCATTCCCCCGTTCCAAGGAAAGGCCTGCCAGAAGGTGTTTTTGAACAGGTTGGTGTAGGTTAAATCACAGCTCTTTAAATTAGTGATAAAAACAAATGTATTATGATGTACTGATTTCAGCCAGTTAAAAAAACATTACTATAGGCACTGGTTGCTTCCTGACTCAGCGATTTAACTTTTAAAATGAAATATCTGAATATTGAAAATTTGAATGACGTGATCTGTACGATTCTGATAATCAGATCATATGCCAAAGTAAGATCGCCCACCCCTACTGTAACGCATTGTAGAGAAATATCGATTATAGCCAGCTATATTGATTATTTCATCCTTCTCTTATGGAGATCACTCAGACACCTCACTCAAAAATGCAACACTTGTTTTTCTGTAGTAAGTTGCACACGGCCCTCCTCTCTTCATTTAAAGCAAAAAGTGCATTCAGCAACAGTCTCCTGGACAGTCCGTCTGACTAAGACCTCAACCACACCCATAGAACCAAAGACAGATTTGTCAGGAGACTCTTGCGGTCGGCTGCGCCCAGTTGGTGAACAGGTCATAATTGAGGTGTTTATTGGTAGTCATCTGGCCCAAAATGGAGGAAAATTATTTGAAATTACAATGGAGATCATTATTTGGATCTCAGTTCTCATAACCCCACCAGGAGACTGTGTGCTGGCTGCACATATATTAGTAATATAAATATACAGATGAGGTACAGTATATGTTCAAACCCATGCACACACATACACACTCACACAAAAGCATACTGTGGCCGTGGTAGGTAAATAAACGCTGCTATGATGGCTGGGCTGCAGTGAGATTTAAAGAGATTCAATGAGGAAGTCAGTGATCTAAGGGAGCTTGAGTTATTTCCCAACCCAACCCCCATCCTCGTGCTTGTCGTCACCACAGGAATCATTCACATTTCTAAGAGACACATTTCTTTGAGCTGATGTAAGATCAGAACATTCTTGTTCAGGACTTTGAATCCAGCCACACATTAGTTTATTTTCACACACTTATCAGGGTGTGTGTTGCAGTGGCAGCAGGTTCAAGGAAGGTCATCTCCCCATCCACGTTTATAAGGAGCGTCCTGATGCGTTCATAGGTCACATGGAATATGCAAACCTTCAAGGATCCTCTTCTCCAAGTTAAATTCATCTTGAATACCTCCAGGGACGGATGCAGCGAGGAGCCATAATCAAATGTCCATTGTAACAGTACACTGTACATGCACAGCCAAACAATCAGCAACAGAGTTCAGACTGTTAGAAAGAATAAAAGTGAATGATGGCAGAGGTTCAAAAGGAGTGCTTGCATGCGTACAGCTGCACGCCATCCAACCCAGCAATAAATATTTTCATCATTGCTTTCATTTGTCAATTCAGAAATATGATTGGAGAAATATTTTTTATTTAAAAAAAGACAAATAAATTAAAGAAATGCACTCCTCTTGTTTGGGTTGGCTGTGTTTCCAATGGGTGAAGACTATCAGTACCAAAGAAGGGATTGTTCACAGGTACCCTAAGTGCTATGTACAACATAGAGGGTTAATGTTAGTTAATGTTCAGTCAAATAACAATTGAACGCATTTTTCACTTGTGTCTGCTTGTTTGTTTATTTGTCAGCAGGATCATGCTAAATGTACTGTACTGATTTGCAACGATGAGGCATGGGCCAGGGAAGAACCCGATGAATTTTGGTGCTATCTGGTTAAAGGAGTGAATCCAGGAATATTTTTAAATAATTTTCGCAACATTGCCAGAGAGGGCACTTTTCAACTATGTAGTCAATATTTCTCTTTGGCGGACATATGTGCTCTACTTTAGGAAATAGGTGGAAAATAGATGCAAATATTAAAGGTCCCATATCGTATAAAGTGAGATTTCCATGTCTTGTTTGATTATAAAGCAGGTCTAGGTTCTGTATTAATACTGTGAAAGTATCAAAGCGCTCGGTGCACAGAGAAATGCACAGAGTCTGTATTCAGAAACTGAGCCTTAAAATGAGCCACCAAGACTTATGTAACTTTGTGATGTCACAACATGTCACCGCTCTCAGCCATGCCCCAAGCCCCGCCCACCTGGACCCACCGTCCAACCTTGCAGAATTTGGTTTTTCTGCGTTTACCTGAAATCTGCTATAGTCTGCTCAGAAAAGCCAGTGAGCCACTGAAAAGTCACGGACCCGTCGTTGCTATAGAGCTCCAGAAGGAAGCCTGAGAGAGGTGCTGTAAAACTACACCAAGATGGTTTTTGTTTCTTAAAACCACAAATAGATCTACTTATGGATCGACACTTCAAATTTAACACAGGAAAAGTGTAAAATATGGAACTTTAACTAATAGAGCAAAAGACTGCCAAAAGCCTGGAAACTGACAAGCTGAAATATCCTTCCTCTCTCTCCAGTCGATGTGATCCTGTAAGCTGTGGTAGACTCTGTGACACCATATGGCTGTTGAAAGCATGTGGAAGACAAACCAGATAATTTAAAACTGCTTTTATGAATCTCACTATTGGAATTTAATGGCTTCAGTTCTGCATTATTTGGTCTCTCATGACAGAACCATAAATAAAAACTTGAGTGCCTTGAGTGTTTTTCTTTACAACAAAATAGGACTTTATTCCAGTGTTTAATGTAGTTCCAACAACTTTTCATGTGAAGAATACATGATGATTTATTAAAATCTTTCATCATTATGGACACATTTTTAAGTACAAGATCTGTATTTAGTGTGATACTTATAATTAAATTAAATTAAGTTATAATTCCATAAAGTAAGTAAAATTATCTCCTAAATATATACAATTATATATACATATACAGTTTTGATCATGAAATCGTCATGTAATCACTGATTCTCAATTACACTGACCAAAATTTGGAGCCTAAAGCAACAGCCCCTTTTTAATTTGATGTAATTTTGAGCTTGCATCATACTACAGAAGGGTCTATTCCCAGTGGTCAGCAGTGAAATGATCAAGCTGTGTGAGAGTGTGTGTGTGTGCGTGTGTGTCAGTGTCAGCCAGGTGATAATAACCTGACAGAGCTCGGACCATGAGACTGGCAGTCATTTGATTAAACATGATCTGTATCCGTGTGTCTGTGTGTGTGTGTTAGAGAGTGTGCAAGTGGATTGTGCAAGCACTTGTGTCCTCGTGCTGCATGTCTCTATTGCTGTGTGTGTGTGGTAGTATGTATGTGTGTGTGAGTGTGTGTGCGAACACGCATGCACGTTTGGTCCGGCTGGCGGGCTCAGCAGTGTTTCCACCAGGTCAGTGACACTGTCATCCAGCCAGGAACAGAGTCGGACTTGGGCCAAACCTGGGGAGATAGAGCCAATTACTGATGAAACAAAGAAAACTAATTCACATTTCCACATAAAACGCCTGCCAATAAACACACTGAACATATTAATCACATTCATATATGGTACAAGAAATTTCATGTCATGCAAAACTGAATGTTCTTTCATCACATTTGAGACCACAGCCCACCTTGTCTCAGTTAATTTAATTTTGTCTGCCTGTATCTTTACATACATTCATTTATGTGTATGTCATGTTTTATCTTAACTTAATATCAACACATCCCACACGCACACCAAGTAAATCTCATCAAATTCCCCCTCATCCAATCATTCCACTAAATTCAGTCCTTACCTCATCTAATTCTCTCTATTTTATCTAATCTCACATTTTTTTGTTTGACCTTACTATAGTTCATCTTCTGTGATATCATGTCATTTAATCTCATTTTAAATCAACCATCAAAACCTATTAAAAAGTATTTCCAATAAAGATTCACATTCTGTTTCACCACTATTTCAGTATTTCTTTTACTGCGCTGTTATGTTTTACACTAAAAAAACAGATCATGGGTTAGTTTGATTGAAACTGTGCAACTCTAACCATGTGTAGTCTGCTGACTGAGCCTTGTCATGGCTGTATATTTATACTACTGAGAACAATAGAAGCATGCTGCTCAGTGACATAGTAGTTTAGATATCTAGGCTGAAAAAAAAAAACAGTCATGCCACAAGCAGAGAGGCATGACATTTGTGAGTGCCGAGCAGCAAAACTGATCTAAAACTAATATTTTTAGGCTCATTATCCTTGATTCCTGCCATGATACTGAAGAACTGTAGCAGGGTGAATAGCAGTGATGAATAAAGTGCTCTGTGTAAAGTCAATAGCTATACACACTTTTTCAATCAAATCTGCCTGTTGGCAACAAGACTACCCCAACGATCACATACTGTAATGGATTTGGAAACAGTTTTCCTGGGATATAATTGAATTATTATTATTGGCCTCTCTGAACTTTGGACGTGTGTGTATTTATTCTTCTTTAGCGTGTGAAGATACACATCCCACCCATTTGTACTGTGTGCAGTCTTACTGCACTTGCAGTCAAGGTTCTAATTACGAGGGAGTGAGGAGGGTTCCTAATTAAGACTTGGACTCCCACAGGAGGTTAAGACAACAGTTTGGGTGGATTGGAACATGTTACCTGTCAATTGTAAATATTATAATATATTTTCCATATTTGAGGCCGGGATGAATCTTGTAATATGATTTCAGACACCCCTAAAGTGGACCATACCATTTCTTAACCTCAGCGTCTTCCTGCCTCACTCCCATCAGAGGCTCCTGTCCTTACACCTATGCTACTGTACATTGTGCAGTAGCAGTAGCTATCTATCTAGCTTGGTTAAAACACTTTACTTTAGTTTCTTAGTTTCTGAAGTAGACTGCGTTTACATTAGTATCTATGGATGAACCCTAAAGTTAGCTAGTTTCTAACTTTTGCCTTAATTTACAGTTTTGACAACTAACATCGGCTAGTTAAAACTAAAGCTAATGTTGCCCTAGTTAACATTAGCTAGCTGATAGCACGCCCTTTAATTACCAATGTTGACACTGCTGCTCAGTCATGAGCAGTGGAACAATGGAGGATTAGTTGTTGTACAGTTTTGACATCAACATAGAGTTTATTATTTAATTTTAATTGTCTTTTGTGTGGCTGTGGTGGTTTAATTAGTCTATTACCTTTTGACAGTAGCTTTTGAAAGAGGCACCTCCTCTGTGTTCACTCAGGAATTCAGGAGTTTTACCTGGTTGCGTAATTGAACAGTATCAATACATTTACTCAAAGTACTGTACTAAAGTACGATTTTGAGGTCCCAGCGCAGCTATGCAGATAGCTAACTCTTCCATCGACAACACATGCAAGTGATTCTCTTTCATGGGCTTTGTTCCACATGCTGGTCAACAGATGTTAAAACTGAAAAAGAGGAATAAACAAACCAAACAAATATTATAATAACAAATGTTAAATAAAATAATCAAACAAGTTGAGGTTTATAACAAAGCAAATGATCTATTCCAGTGCAAATAGTCTTAGAATTTAAAATCACAGATACAGATGTCACCGGTCTACCCTAAACATTCACTTTACACAGTTATTAGAAAAAAAATCAGTCCATGTATGACCAGGGCAAAGAACTACAAAGCTTGCGCTAGCTAGTTAATATGCTAATGCTCGCGGCTAACGCGCTAATGATAGCGCCGTATACTGACAGCAAACCAAGAGATATTTTTGCGTTTTCTACACAGTAAAACAATAACAACAAAGGTGTACGCACAAAAGCACAACTTAAGGCACAACTTATTCTTATTACAATTTACAGGCTGAGCTCAGCATTAGCTAAGAGAGATGAAGAGTTCTGTGTGACTGACAGACAGGAAAACAGCAAAACAAACTCTTTACTTCCTGTTTCTTGTTACATCACAGGTAATCCCAGCAAAGCAAACTTTTTTAAGCAACCTGCCTGAACTAAACATTACAAGGCGGCTCTGAAAACCTGCATGAGCCAGACCAACTTTACTTTAGTATTTCCATTTTATGCTACTTAATACTTCCACTCACACTTTTTACTCCACTGCATACATTTGACAGCTTTAGTTAAACAAGTAAGATACTGTAAAGACTGCAACACAGTTCACTGAAGCGCACTACTGCACTGGGTTCCCTTTCGCCCTGGAGAAAAAGTTTACCCCCCTCGATTGTCATTGAATAATTTGCATTCAAGTTGCAGTTTTAGTTTAACAAGATTTTCTAACTGAGACAATTGGGTATTCTAATGTGTGTGCAGAAAAGTTTAAAAATCCTAATAAAAGAATGCTCTTAATGATATGGCCTCAGCATGACGGCCCTGTGAGCACTACATATATGAATGTCACACAGCAGGTTGAGATGAATGAGACAGTAAATAGGCAGCAGCTCTGAGGAACATTTTACACAAAGGCTTTGTGGCTTTTGGTCCATTATCATAGCTTTAATTGCAGCTGGAGGAGCCTCTAGGCTCTACTGTGAAACTCAGAGGTGAACTCATTTATGATTAGTGTCAAATTTTTATTTTGCAAGTGGTATTTTGTAAAGACAAGCATGTGGGGGCATTTGCCAAAAGTATTTTTTGTCAACTGTAGTTTTTAAAATTCTGCTGTAACAAAGAGTGTTTATTATTCTTACAGACAGCGCGTGCTTTGCAGGAGATTTGCATTATCTTGATCTACAGTTAAAGAATTGCTCAATGTCGCATTATGCATCAACATGCCTGGAGAAAGAAGATAGAAAACAGTGGAACCAGTCCAGCAATATCGGCGCCACAATCTACTCTACTGCGGTGTAGTTATTTGGCTGTATCTCTATGCACACCCACAGCTACACACTGTACACAGTACACCTCCAACAATGTTATTGCACCCAAACCCTTGCAACACACAACCCATAGCAAAGCCATACTTTTTCGTGGATTTGTGGAAGCCCGTGACATTCTGTGTGTGGGGGTTACGGCCGTATTATTTACCTCCATGTAAAGGTCCAGCTCTCACAGAGTGTGCCGCCTATGTCCGGCCGTGTCCCATAAATCCTCAAACAGGATTTGGACTCTATTCTCTGCTTCAGGTTATAATAGTTGACTGTTTTGGTTTACAGCAGAATGCCTCCCAGGTTGACTTTAATATACTGAATTTGGCATTTGGCCAAACAGCTCCGCCCTGCACTTTGAGGTGCTAAAACCGCCATAACACACATGACGGCCTGAGGACAGATTGTGTGATTGTTGCAGTTGGAGAAGAGGTCCCCTTTAAATCATGACTGTAGTTGTTAAATATACTTACTACGGTATTTCTTTCTGAAATGTTGTTTCAAATTATATAGTATCATGAACTGGAAATTCTCTATTAAAGTACAAGATTGTACCTAAGTACTACAGCTAGGGCAATAAAGATAAGAGAGATTGATCAATAGGCTGATATTAGCTTATTGAAGAAGTATCTCTATTGGTGTATATGTCAGCCAAAGAGTAACGTGAAATCGCAGCTCAGAGAAGTTTTATACTGTAAAATGTCAGACTCATGTAAATACAAATGCATCTTGATCAAAATAAAAATAAAAAAATAAAAGTATCTAGGGGATGCATATCCAGATTGTTTCTGCTATCTGTTAAGAAAAAAAAACTATTGGGTGATTCATCATAATCAGATTTTTAACCACTGGTCAGTCGACCCATCTGTCCAACACGTGTGCAACATGTTCCAGAGCTTCCAGAGACGTGTCAGCAACTACTGGCCTGAGAGCCATTACATTTTGTATGAATATTCACGGTCTCTAGAGGATGACTGTTAATCACTTTGGTGACCTCTGAACTCTTCATCCAGTGCTGGCACGTCAAAATTTCCCTTTGACCATTGCTGTCTCTGTTTTAAAATAAAAAGGTTGCTTGATTTCAGTACAGGTTCCTGTTTGGTCCTTAAGTTTTGGGTCACCCTTGACATTTCCCCTAGTGCTGTCATGAGTCATAAATTCCCACTTGTGTACAAGACATTTCAAAATCCAGTGGGCAGATTGCCATGAAACTCACTGAGCGCATTCACAATCCTCTCACAACAACCTGTCTCAACTTTTGTCACCCTGTGAGCTCTCCTCTTGTGCCATCCACGAGGCAGATTGCCGAGACGTTTGCTGAGCACAGTAAACCCATCACGATTTTTAAACCTCTTTCTTTCTTCTAACCAATCAAACAAACTTTACCTGTTTAGCAATTGTGGATGTCAGGATAATTGCAGAGCATCGAATTGAACCGCTATATAAACATCCAGGCAACAGCTACACATCCAACTCAAGTCAAAGTGCTTAGTCGGACTGATTAGAAAGTCATCACATCCTCGTTCTAAACACCATTTGGGCTCAACTGCAACGGCACACAAGCCAAGCTATTCCAGTCATTAAAAATAAAGCAACAGTTAATTGCATCCTGAATGGCTGCCATTACTGCTGCACACATTTTTTTTCTGTTTTTCATACAGAGATCCTGCCATTGTTCTACCATATACATTCAACATCTGGTTTCTATTTGTGTTGTGCGGAGAAGATGGTGATTGTGGTTCCTGTCAGCCGAGCTTTTTCCTCCTTTGTGTCTTTATTTCTTTGGTTTCTATTCAAACCTCTACATAGAAGTGTGTGTGTGTGTGTGTGTGTGTGTGTGTGTGTGTGTGTGTGTGTGTGCGTGCGTGCATGCGTGTGTGTGTGTGCGCGTGTGTGTGCGCGTGTGTTGATGTGTATGTGCGTGTGCGGGAGAGCAGAGGAAGAATGACAACAGTGTAATGCCTCTATCCTCTGCTGGCAACCGCCACAGAGAAGAAGAAAAAGCTGAGGATACTGTGGATACTTAATTCAGCATAGAACAAAAGATACTTTCATCATAATATTTCTCAGCTTTTCTGTCTCCATCTGCTGAAACATGCTGCGCTGCTGCTGCCATAAAAACACACACACACTCACTCAAACTTGCCAGCTTCGCTTTATTCCGAGGCCATAAGACAAATATACAGTAAAGAGGAAAGAAAAACAAAGAGACATGAGACCGATTTACTCACAAAGATTAATGATCTTGTGTCTTATGTAACTGCACCATTTTACATTCCCGACTAAAGTCATTTTACCCTAAACTGTGTTCCACAGGAAGCAGGGAAACAAGATCACAGTCCAACAGATGATCCCCCCTTCGGTTATGAGGGCAGTCTGGCCGATTTCAACACTCACCAGTATCTGTTACAGTTTAACAGACGTGCAGTGTGTGGTTACTACACGCACACACATCACACACTGAAAAATAAATTCATGAACACACATTTGAAGGTGTACTACTTCAGTGCCGTAGCTACTCTAGACAGACATTATTGAAAATGTTAGGAGATGTTGTATAATGATAATAATAACTTGAAAATTCCTGAAGAAATTTTGAATGTGCCTGCTTCTTGGTGCGTTTCCATCACACACGTGACTTTGAGTTTCATTCATGTTGTAGGGAATTATCTTAACTCTGACCTCAGATAAATAAAAACACTTCACGGGAAAGTAAAACCAGGAAATATATTTTTTTAAGAAGGGACTCAAAGGAGGTATTACTGATTGTTGTCCAAATCAGATATTAGTTTCCACTAAAAACATTTTGGAATGAACATGCGATGCTCACATTTGAATTGAGAACTGCAGGCTTCAATATTTGTTGAGTGGAGTCATGTTTTTGTGGCCAAGTAATCAGTGGCAGTGATAAAGGAACCTGTGTATCAGCATCAGTCACCCTGTCTTCAAGAAATTATATTCATATAGCCTACTGCTTTTCGCTGCTTTATTAGTGATGTAATATCTTTTCAAAATTATTATTATTGATGTATTTTTCCACAGAATGAGGATAGTTTATTTTGTCCCTATCAACAGGAGGAATGATTATAGCAAGAAAAATCTCGGCCAGCGTTCACATGGGCGCCTGAACATTAACACAATGAAGACACATTGTTAGTGAACTTATCTGCTGTGTTTACTGCCTGTAAGTCATTAATTTTTGCAACAATGTCCACTAATTGTAACAGTCAGGGTTTAGTAATGTGGTTCTTCTGTAATGCCAATTAGCGCCACAAGGTGGTGCCTCCCTCCGTTTTGATGTGAGCCGAACGCAGAGCACACTGATCTGATCGACATCTGCCAGACTGACATGTCCCTCCTCTGTAACGAGCTGGTGCGGGTTATGGTCAATGTTCAGCACTGCAGTGTTGATTTTCCTCATTCAGCTGTTGTCAGGCGACTCTCTAAGCTAACTGGCTATCCTGCGAACTTTATGCTGCTTATTTATGGTTAACCTTAGGCAGTGGTGATCCTATGGGGGGGCCAAGTAAAAAAGCCCATCGAGACCTATTAACAAACCCCCCCCCTCCCAAATGCAAGACTATTGGCAGACTGTACAATTTTCAGATGTTCCCTAAACGCCTCACATGCAGGAAATGGTTGGATGCTATAGCACACATTATCAGGGCTCCCCACGGCAACAGCAGTGTACTGTATAGTGTCTTTGTGGGGGTTTATAGATAAATATACTATGTGAGGGGCCAACGCGGGCCCCCTTTGCCATTGGGGACCACAAGCATTTGCCTGGTTTGCCTCTCCTGACGGTGCACCTTTGTGCTTAGGTACTTGGTAGGTTGGGGAAAGGTTTTGGTCTTGGTCAGATGTTAAAAAGAATTGAACAGCGGCTTAAAACACGAGACAAGTTGACTTTTTAGACACTTAACCAAAGCCACAATCTCTCCGTGAGTTGTGTTTTTGGTGCTTTAACCTAACCTCCTGGAGGACTCAGGACAACTTGTGTGCAGCACAAAACAGCAGTATTTAATTCGTTTGAAAAAATATTGCCACTAGACATAATCCAAGCATGATCCAGGTTTCCCATTAAGTGTAACTGGCAAATCAAATTAGCAGCATGATTTGTAGAAGACAGGTTAACATTGTTTGGCAGCGAGTCTTACCTTGCCTTCACACCAAATGGTAAAGTGCGACATTACTCAGCGTAAGGCTGTTATTAAGAAAGTAGTGGTGACACTCTCTTGGCCTGCTGTACAAGCACAGTCCTTATTTTCCACCAGGTTTTGCAGCTTAAGTTCAACTAAATTGACTCCAAATTCACTGATCTCCAAGGCATTATGGTATTAGAGGGAGAGGCAGACAATAAGGACTGTGCCAGTGTCAATGTAGAGAATTTTGGGGTGTCCTGGTGGCCTACAGGTTTAGGATAGTGACTGTGTGATTGCAACATCCCTGATTCAAGCCTGGCTCTGGACATTTGTGCATGACATTGCCTTTGTCTCCCTTTGTCTCCCCAGTTTTCCTGTTTTTCTCTACTGTGTCTGAAAGGCAAAACCTGCCCTGAAAACGGCAGATTTTTGTGCGTTGCTGAATTTGTAGAGTCATCAGATCAGGCTGGAAAGAATAGTGACGCCAGGTTACAACATAAATACTGTGATAGTTCCTCATAAGCTGTGTCTATTCTTTTGCATTTGGTTTGGAAATGGTGCAAGGAAGCGGGTCAATGTGAATGGATGGGTACATATAATATCTGTCTGAAAGACCAGAGACCAGGTTTTGTGTCTTTTAACCATAGAGACAATCCAAGCCTTCGACTTCTCTAATTTTAACCTAGTCCGACTAATGAAAGGTAATTTGTTAATTCATGTTGTGAAATCCTGATTGTGTCCTTTGTTGTTTTCTCTCATCAAATGAGATTATTTATGCCTCCTGCTTATATAACTGATGCTCCAATCTGCTGCCAGTACGTCATGTCAACAGTGTTTGTCTAGACATGGCTTACCCAGAATGCTCTCTGGCATTAATTGCAGTGTTTCGAAATGCGGTCCGTTGGTTACTTTCCTTTTGTTTGACTTTGTTTGTTCATGCTGTGCAGGCGCGAATGAGATTTTATGTTTCACTAGTCAGGGTTTCATCAATCATTCATCAGCTCTGTATTTTGTAACCATGAACACAACATCAGGCCAGAGAGAAAATCACAGAGAGACAGAGAGAGAGAGAGAGGGAGAGAGAGAGAGTAATTTCTCTCATTTTAAGTGAGGTTGTGTTTTTCTTCACAAGCACCATATCATTTGTCCTGGAATCTGAACATCTTTGACTCCTCTTGAGGGTAGAAAGGCTTGTATTGTGGCTGGGGAGGAATGGCCGGAGGAGGGAGGAGATGTGATGGAGGCTAAACAAACAAAAGAAACAGCAGAGGGAAAAAAAAACATCTTCAGTGTGAGTGCTCATAAACAGGAGCTTTCATAAAACTACTGAGGAAAGACTTTCATAAGAGTGGCTACTGTTCTTTTCTATTCTTTGAGTTTCGCTGCATCTCTCTCATCATGACATTTGACATGACTTTTTTCTTTGGTTTGGAAATGCTTTGAGCATTAATGGCATCTGCAGAATGTCCTGCAGACTGCAAAGCATGGGGAATACCATGTATCTTCAGACTGAGGAAGGTCAATAAATATCACAGAGAGTCACAGGAATAAAATATGAAATGTGAAAGACGGTTTCTGCCTCCCTTGGAGGTGATAACAATCTGTAAACTGACCATCAGAAATGCCTCTGATGCTGCCTAAAACACTGGATCAGGAATTGGTGAGTGCGCAAGTCTTTGCACCGATCCGACTCCAAATAACCTACTGATAAACTGAAATCAGTTCTTCATCGTTCTAAAACAGAAGTTTACACAGGAAGCTTCGCTGAACCACTGGTAACTGCTGTTATAGAGCGGCGCAGAAGAATTGATATCCAGGAAACTCACTAATAGTCCAGGTCCATACCCAGATGCTGTCCTATCCACACCTAGACCTTTTATTGAGAATCATTACATTTTGAGTGTTTCTGTTTTAACCGGTACATGTCACTAGTCACATTATGAGACGAGAGACAGTTGGAGAAATAAGCCTCAACATTATGATAGTTTTCAATTTTCAATTCTTTTTCCATATGTTGCAATGTTTGAAAGGACTGAAAATGAATATTGTAAGCGGACTTTTGCATTTGTATAGGGACGATTCTCTCCCAAGCTTTTTGATCCATATAAGCAATTTAAAGATTCTATGACATTCAAGTATTTGTTCATGTTTTACAAAAGATTTGACCTGAGCCCTACAATGACAGCAGTCACGTCAAATCCATACTGGGCTTTTCCAACTCATTGGTATCGGAGCGGTACTCAGATATTGGCCGATATAAAAGTTCAGGTGTCAGAATCTGTATCAATACGGAAAAAAATGAGATCAGAACATCTCTACTTCTACACCGTGTCAATGATGCATTTCATTCACACCTATAACGAAGTTGTCAGAACGCTTCAACCGAAGCACTTGTGGGGGTTTCGAACAGCATCTGAAACCACCTGCCAACACACTGTTCCAAAGTTTGATCTGAAAGTCTGGAAATTTCCTCACATACTGTAACAAACGAAAGGGGAACGCCACTGATTTCAAACATCAAAGTCTATTCTGAGGTTTTGGGGAGTGCTAGAAAGTTAGAAAGAGGTGAACTTACCAGACCTCTGTGCCTACTCCTCATCTCTGCTCGAGGCTACAGTAAACTGCTACCTGCATAACACACCTGAACCTGTATGTAGGTGCCAGGTTTGGATGCATGGGATTACAAAGATAATATATCTGATTCTGCTGTATCAGTGTTTATACTTTTGCAGGAGGAGAACTTGTTTAAGATACCTTTGCTCCCATCAGCACACACATGGCCTGTATCTAATTATGCACATTCACCGAGCTGTTTCAACTTGTCATTTGAGAAAACGCGGCCTTTTTTTTTAAATGTGCAGTTTAGATAATGTAATCTCTATGAAATATATCTAACCAACTTCAGGATTGTTGCTGCCTGTGTGATTATCTGACCACATGTATTTGTTCCCTACTGGACCTATTTTTAGTATTGTTGCTGCATTCCCAGATCTCAGCAGTTATTTTGATTAGTACAGTGTTATTCTAACCGATTGAACTGGTAGATGTCATAAATATTGGAGGTTAAGAGCTTGACTTGATTAAAGAAAAAAGTGCCACAGGAATGAGTCCTATATTTTAGCACTTCCACTTCCCTTGTCCAGAAGTCGATGGGTTTTTTGGTTAGATGCCTGAAATAAGATCTGTGGTTAACACAAGCTCAAGTGTTTTATTCTACGACGTAAAGTGCGTCAGTAAATACACCAGTCTTGATTTTTTTTTAAGCTTTTGTGTGTCCTTAAAAAGGCTAGTCGGTAGTAAGTGGCTAAATGCGACTACAGAGGTTTTAGGGGACCGTTCAACCTCATCATGCCCAACAGGAAATCTGATCAACCCACCAGTCCACCATTATAGCTCCATTGTGTTTATACAAACTATTACTATATTTCTAAGAGGAAATGCTTTTGTAGGAGAGGTGAGCACTAAATGAATAAATTCTATGGTATCACCGAGATTTTTTCTTCTCAAGTAACAAGTTCTGTGACGTCCTTAGATGTACTCTCCATAGAACCTATATTCCTGATTGCCCCCACTCCCTGAGGCGTGTTGTTGGAGGCACCCTGCGGGGCATGTCTGAGGGTGTCTGGTACCAAGTGGTTGACCACAGAGAGTCCTGCCAAGCCATTGTAATGTTAAAACAACCACTGCATTCCTTGCACTGCAGTACAAGCACTGAGCCCGGCTTGGAAAGTTACCGACTTGGGGCCCATGATTTCCCAAAGCTCCTTGGACCTCAGATAATAGCTGCTCTGTAGTAAAACTAATAGATAAAGATTATCTTTGGGAGAAAAGGACTTTGTGAACCCAGAGTTTTGATTTGGTTCAGAAAGAGTACAGTAGGATAACACTGGAAGGCATCAGATTGAGATATAAAAAACAACTTTGACACATGGGTATGATCCTGTATTAAACCCAAATCTCCATCTGTTCTAGGATTGAGAAGACACGACCAAATAACTTGTTTTTTATCATCCACTGAGTCAGTTTGCCAAACCTGCCGGAAAGCCAACAAGATTTAGAATAATCTTCACCTCAGATTGTTGGATTCTTATCCAACCCAGGACTCTGAAGTATAGCACTTAATAATCTTTCAATTATCAAAATGATGATGGTGACAGTGGCTATATGTAACAGTGATGATGGCTATGGTAATGGTAACTGGAGATATTGCTGTTATATATAGATATTTTAGTTGGAACTGTTTTCTGGGGCCAGCGTGGTGGAACAGTCGCCTCACAGCAAGAAGGTTGTGGTTTTCGAACCTGCCGGCCGGCTGGGGCCTCTCTACTCTAAATTGCCCGTAGGTGTATGTGAGATCTGAACCTGTGACCTCCTCAGTCACATTTCCAGCCCCATGTGCGTGAATGGTGGTTTGACTTTATATGTCAGCCCTGACTGGCCACTTGTCCAGTGTGTACCGCGGCCTCGCCCAGTGTTAGCTTCCCGTGACCCTAAAAGGATAAGTGGTATGCCTAATGAATGAACTGTGTTTTATTTATTTTGTCGAGCACCTTGAGCTGCATTTTGTATATGAATAGAGCAACACAAATAAAATGTATTATTATTATTATCATTATTATTATTACTCACCTTTCAATTCAATTCAATTTAAAAGGCACATAAAAACACACCAGATATACACAACCAGGGCAGGACAACATGTACACATTAAGACATTAAAAAAACTAACAAAACAATGATAATGACATGAAAAAAAACATCAACAATGGTGCAAAACAATAACCTGTAATATTATAATGAGAATGACAATAACATGAGAGAGTGACATTAATAGTGCAAATAAATAACAATAACTTCCCATTCACAAATAACTGACTAATTGACTGTACACACATAAGACTGTATATACATGTGTGTTACATATAGTGTAGGTGCATATTCGTCCTATGAGTTATACTGTATTGGTAAGCCTATGAAACCTATGAAAGAAAGGAAAGAGCAGCCCTCTTGCTGTTTTGCTGACTTCGTGAGTTGTTTCTGCCTATTTAGCAGAAATCATAGGAGTGTGGTGTGAACTCATGCATCAACACTTATAATAAAACAATTTTTCTCAGTAACAGTATCATTTTACAGCCATTAGGCTACACTTTCGAACATAAATTGGAGACTTTAAAGTGATTATGATGACTGTAGGGGATTCATTTCTCTGGTGCATTCTGGTGGAGAAAAATGGATCAGCACTGGAACATATTGTAATGTGTGTCTGTAGTTTGTGATGGTATAATATAATTTAAAATCAATCTTAGCTGTATAAGTTGTTTTTGTTTGCTGGGTAAAATTGTTCTAAAAATGATTTGGTTTTAAAGGAGGAAAAGTTAAATTCACCCTTTGCCTGAAGGCCCACAAGAAAACTTGCCAGTGTGTCATTTGTAAACTTAAAAACACACATAGACACACATACACACACACTGGCAAAGAAACACCTTCTGCTGGCTGAATAACTGTGTGTGTGTGTGTGTGTTCTCCATCATACAAGTTCCTCATTAACCTGAGATCTGAACCTGTGACCTCCTCAGTCACATTTCCAGCCCCCTGTGCCAGCCCTCTCAGCTCAGTGCCCAGTTGACTAACAAACTCGAGCCGATTCATTATTAACGCCGCTGGCAGCGGCTCCGCGGCACGCAGGAACCTGGAAACTAAATATCTCAACCTGAAGCTGTTTTACGTATATAGCGGCATTTATAAGCCACCAGTGGAGATTTTACTGTAGCTTTTCTATTCTGTTTTGAATCATATGCTCTGTAGTAGCTCATTAATTTTCCTGTAGTAAAAAGGTCTTTGTCAGGCCAATATGAACACGTTCTGCTGCCATTTTATTTTCTATCCGCACAAACATAAAGTCACTCGACCACATGCATTTGATTTGCATATAGCTCGATCTCTAAACACATGATTTGAATGAATTACTTTGGACTTTAGATAGTGCCAATCTTAGACCTGTAATTGGGCTTAATTTCCTGCATGTTGTCCAAATCTGATACTGCAAGCTGGACATTACACACACAGTCAGAAACCTGGCAGACACACAGCGGTACTTTGTGTTGACTGTGAGTCCTGGTACAAATCCCACTTCAGATATCAGTTTGGGGCTCCTGCTGTGTCAAACAGAGCATCTTTCAGGTACAAAAAAAAAAAAAAGGGTGGATAAATATTCGTATTCTCTCAACACATCAACAGACACAAAGTTCGTCCTTTATCTTCTCCCGTTTCCCTTTTCTCTATCATCTTCCCATCTGTGTCCCATGTCAGACGAGCCCTTCAGACTAGGCCACACACTCGCACACTCAGCCCATTCACCAGATTAAACTGAATCTTTTACTTTTTTGCGTAATTGCCGCAGTGCTGTGTACTGCCAAGTGTTTGTTTGAATTGGAGGGGGCTTCTGGTGCGTTCACTGATAGGCAATCTCATCGTGCCTCCTACTCCCAGCCTGTCTCCCAGGCCGAATCCCCAACCCACTCACGACTTAAAATATACATAACAGAAATGGCTTCAGTTCTACAACAGAAACATGCTATGTCCTGGATGTAATAGTGTCTTTATAATGTATGGCTAAAACATTTTTTATTTTTATTGGTAAGCCCACTTTCCAAAGATTCATTAATACCCATAAACACATCAGAGGAGAAAGTGAAGATGAAAATGCTGGAGCTGAGTGTTAATGGAGGCTTGAGGGTTTTCAACGCTGGGTGAAATGACTGGTTGTTTCCATTTAGGGTTTGGCTTCTGGGGTAAATCAGTCCGATTAAAGGGGGCAAGGAGCAGCCATTCTGCCTTTCCACCCTGCTGCCTTCAAGCAGAGCTTTGTCTCAACCATCAATCTGATTCCATTAGCTGCTCCAACCAGCTGACAGATTCTTATTTAACTTAACTGGATGTCCATTTAAAAAAAAGGGTGTGGACTAGGGGCTCTAAAAGCTTTTCATTGCCCTGGAGCCTGCATGAAAAATAGACTAGTTTCTTACCCCAAGACTCAAATAATTCCGAAGCCATTCAGCGAGGCCTTCACCAGACGCAGGCTTGCAGTCCTTCTTGCATTCTGGGCATCAGCAACGAGGCTGTCAGCTGCTTAAAAAGACTGTCACTCAAGCAGGAAACCTGGACTCAGGCCACAGTGTCAGCAAACATCCTCTCTGCTGAAGTGTCAGTGAGTAAAACACCAGCTGCATCTGAACTCTTTCAGTCTGTGTCGCAATAAAAATGAAATTCGACACCAGCAGTGAAATGCATGATGGTGAGCAACACTGTCACTGTGGTGATGGTAACCGCGTTATAATGAGTGTTACACCACGTTCACATCACACTGCACTGACAATATAGTAGTATAGCCATTAAATGTGGGTTTCATTACCTTGAATGATGAACTTTGACTTGAGGGAGGCGTCTATATACTTTGCTTATTCAGGCACATCCGTATGGTTAAGCACTAGGTCAAATATATTGGACTTTTCCAGTTGTTTTTTTACAGTGCAGTTAGAAAGTTTCCAGACCCCTTCACTTTTTGCATCTATTGTTATTGTGCAGCCTCATGCTAAAATCATTTAAAATCAGTCTACACTCAATAACCCATAATGATGAAGTGAAATCAGAATTTTAGAAATTTTATCAAATTAGTGAAAAGGAAAAATTATAATATCACAATGACATAAGTACTAAGACCCTTTACCTTTACGTCTTCTCTGCTAATCCTCGGATCATCGGTGGGCAGCCATTTTCAGGTCTCTCCAGACTTGCTTCCATTGAGTTCAAGTCAGGGCTCTGGCTGGACCAGTCAAGGACATTCACAGAGTTGTCCCTAAGCCGCCTCTGCATTGTTTTAACTGTGTGCTTTGAGTCATTTTCCTGTTGGAAGGTGAACCTTCAGCCCAGTCTGAGGTCCTGGGTGCATCTGGACAGCATGCCTTCCTCTGTCACCACCATGCTTCACTGTTGGGATGGTATTGTGTAGGAGCTGAATTTTTATGTCAAGATATTGTGCAAATGTTATCTTATGTTATCTGTAGTGTAGATATGATGATAGATGTGATAAATTCAGTGTTGTAGTTACAGGGCTGTTGTGATGGAACATACTTTATTTTTATAATAAATATAGTTTAATTTATAAATATAATATAAATTAGTTTCCTTGGTTGCACGGGAATTAGGAGCACGCCTAACTGCACGCATTATACCTGGAGCCTCCGGGCAAGTTTGGATTGCAGGTTTCCCTTTACGAGCGTTTCCTCTGGAAATGAAACTCAGAATTGAAGACAAAGGGTTCAATCTTGGTTTCATCAGACCAGTGAATCTTGTTCCACACAATCTGAGAACCTGTGAGCAGCTTTCATTTGTCTTTCACTGAGGAAAGGCTTCTCTCTGGCTGCCCTGCAGTCACTCTGACAGTGCTTCAGAGTGGTCTGGCTGTGTGAGACTCATTAGCCACTGATGAGACACACCTGGGAGATGCCAGCAGAGCAACAGTGGAAATGTTGAGTTGTACCACACTGAGACCATTCAGAGAGGGTGAATTGTTTGATTTGTTATTTTTTGACTGTGCCATTGAACTTTTCACATAAAGTGAAACTTTAAATGCCAACAGCAAGAAGAGCAAAAGGCAGAGGAGAACTACTAGCCTGACTGCCGCTGTCTCCATCAGAAAGTCACTTCGCAAAGGTGAAACAGAGTCCAGACCTACAGGTGAGTCTATGGTATGAATACACCTACAGAATAAAGTGTATGTACTTATTGCCCTGAAAGTTATCGAGCTAGCATGTTCCCAGCTGGTTAGTTCCTAGCTCCTAGCAGTTAGCTTGTCGGCTATGTGTTTTGCTAGCTAAGCCCTGCAAGTGTACGTATGTCACTCAGTGGCACCAGCAGAGGAGGAAGTATTCAGTTATTTTACTTAAATAAAGTACCAACACAACAATGTAGAGACCCCCCCCGCAAAAAAATACTGTTTTAACAAGTGGTAATCTCCATGGCTCAAAAATAAAGCCAACACAGAAGACCTGAAAACTGCAGTTCCCCAAATGACCACTTGAGGCTGGCTCCAAAAGCGAGTCAGTCCCCGTAGACTCCCGTGTTAAAATGTCCAACTTAACAGCAGAAATGAACATGTTTACAGTCTGGTACGAATAACGCGTTTGGTCTCTATAGCTAATTTCCTTCTTCATTACAACTGTGCGCACATTTTTTAAACTTTATTAAGGCTTAAAGTTAAACATAACTGAAGGTGTGCTGCTTTGAGTGACAGGCGGGTGCACGTATCCTTGCATGCATCATCTCGGCTCCACACACGCCCCACCTCTTTGCCCACTTTTGGATTAGACGGGAGTTAGGCACTGACGAGATGGCGACGGCGTGGCAGAAACAGAAACATATGGATGACGTCACAAAGCCTACATCTTTATTTACAGTCTTTGTGAACTGTCAGGAAAATGTAATGAAAAGTAAAAGTTCCCTTGTGACTAAAATATTATTATATATGACATTATTATCATGTAGCAATTTACTGTAGTAGCTGGCTGAGGTGGACCAAATGTAACTTCTTTTTAAACAGGTTGGTAGTTTATTCCAGTGGTTCAGCCTCCTCCGGATGGTCACAAGAAAAATCTGTGGTGTCCTGGGATGATCACTGGCACAAAAAAACCTTATCTGTAAAAAAATTATATTCATTACTTTTTCATGAATTGGACTTTTCTTGGGGAAATATTGGTTAATTTTTATCTTCATTTGCCTCAAAAACTTATTTAAATGAAACCAACTGATCATTTTGAAGGGGAAATGTGTTTGGTGGAGCTGCACACAGCTCCAACATCTGAAACATGGCAAGAAGCCCAACTAGACAATGCTTTTGTCACGCTTAAAAAAATAAGTGTATCATATGTTCTGAAAAGGAGCTATAACTATATCTGTCAAATAATTATAGTGGAGTCATGAAATGTAGTGGTGCACAAGTACAGTAAACATACAGTACTTATGTTAGTGCTGGACTCAGACTCTGAAATTTGACGATGTTAACAGAATGAGAACATGAAAAAACCAAAGCTGTAAACTGGTATTTCAGAAAAACAAAACTGTATAAAACCTCCTGTTAAATGTTTTGGAAACTCTGTTGTAGGGAACATCTGATACACAGAAGAAGGAGAAGAAGGTTTTAAGACTTTCAGTTTCAACACTTTCTTCTCCTGAGTCTGTTAGTTTGCATAAGTATTTGCCTCCCATGCAGACGACTCTTGTATTTGGGTTTATACGGCTTTTTACTGGGAGCGGGTGCCTTCAATACTGAGGCCTGGGATAGTGTTTGTTATAAAACAGGACCTCTCCTGGGATATCTGCTTTCTCTGTTACACAGGAATGTATAGAAATTGAGACCTTTGCGAAGACTTCAGGGTAAGGCATCCAAGAGAGAAGACAGAGGTAGGAAAGCACACACACACACACACACACACACACACACACACACACACACACACACACGCACAGAAAAAAAAGAGAGAGAGAGAGAGTTGTATGAGTGTAAAGTGTGCCTGAGTTTTGTCTTGAAGGCAGAGCTTTAAACACTACCACATGCTACGAATCCAGCTGAGTGAGACAGTGTGTGTTTATGCAACCATACACACATGTCTGTGTCTGTAGGTACAGTTGTGTTTGTGTATTTATACTCACTTATCTGAGTATATGAGATATGAGAGAGGAAGAAAGAAAGAAAGAAAGAAAGAGATTATGACGGAGGTTTGACTGTAGTTTTATTATCCAAATTTGATGGCTCCGGCTAATTTAAAGACTGATTAGGCTGCACTTGGCAGAAAACCACAAGGCTCTGGTCGCCTGCTCAAAGTCAATAAGAAACACAGTCGAAGAGTTTAAGTGCTGTTTAACACAGCTACTCACACACTCAAAACGTTGCTTTATTATAATGCACAATAGTTCTGTGGGAGAATTATGTAAGAAGATTCATCGGCCAGTGAGAAAATCTGTTTTCCAGAGACCGTCATGATCGGCCAACATTTCCTGGTTAGCGTTACACTTTCTCCTGCGGTCGGGCTATTCTCTGCCACTCGTGTGTGTGAGTGTGGGTAGATACATGTGTGTATGTGTGTTCCATGGTCAATTTTCTCCACTTTTATATGAATGTCAGACCAGCCCTGGACATTTCCAAAAGAAACCATTCATTCAGTAAAATGATCCCATCGCATCACGCTCCAGAACCACAATGAGAAGCAAAAATCGAATCCAGCACATCTCACAGGGCGGATGTTTTCCAATAGATTCGATAGATAATCCTTTAGGTGAATGGTGGAGAGAAGGTGGTGTCTATATGTTGGGGAACGCGGAGGAATGAGTGTTTGACACTTTAAGAACCCCTCATTAAAAACAGCTGAAGAAAGAATTAATTTGATGTGTTGGGCAAATGGCACAGACTCATACTGTATATAGTAGTGCTATACTTTACTGCAGGGAGGACATTTAAGGGGCTTTACACACTTAAAATTGTTAATTCACATAAATTCTTCTTGGAATATAATACAAGAGCTTGTTCCAACAGTACTCATATTGTGTGTAAAAACGGCTTTTTTCTGCTCAAAGTGAACTTGGACATGTCTGTTTGGATTTGATAGTTTGGTTTAGCCAAATTCTCTCGCCCCACTCTGGGGTTCTGGGGGGTATTTGAGGGTGTAGTTTCGTTTTTTAAAAGGGGTTCCTTTAGCCGAACAAGAGTAGCACAGGCACAGAAGAGCTGACTAAGCAATGATGGTTGGTTACACAGCAGTGTCTGACTAAAGTTTGCGAACATTAGCTGCTGGTCATATCAGATGAAGTGAGGTTGAGTGTTTTATTTGTTATGAATCCAACTTGTCATTTCTAAGAGAAAGATGTTTAATTTCATCTTTCAGAAATTGAAAAGCCTCACACAATGTTCCTGTCACACAGGACGGAGCTAAGTTTAAGTGAACGATAGATGGTTTCCCTTTTCTATAGAGTTAAAAAACAAAAACATTGGTAGATCAGTTTGGATGCAAGTTTAGCCACTGTGAGACCACGATGACCAAAATGATATAGTTTCTGAGTAAAAGTCTTGTATAAGAATTGGATGAGATGACGGTGTATGTGAAAGGTGGTTTTGTTGCCTTATCCATATGTGTGTGTGTGTGTGTGTGTGTGTGTGTGTGTGTGTGTGTGTGTGTGTGTGTGTGTGTGTGTGTGTAATCTGAGTGAAGTTTTTATAATCTACCAAACAGATCTGGTTTTACCATCTGTGAATAACAGAGCGTGTATGTAGCTTTGCTTTGCCATTGATTATATCAAGTAACAGCCTGGGGTCCTGCTGGGACTGTGAATGCTACTTGGCGAAGAGAGGAAGAGGTTCCACTGTTGTATGCACAACAAATAGTTCTCTCTCTCTCTCCCTCGGATACATTCACTTTGATGGTTCTCCAGAGTGTGAGTCACCACAGAGAGAAAATGAAAAGCGGTTCAGTGACATTCTTCTGCGTCATTTTGTGTACTTAACGCTTGGACTCAAACAAGCAGATTTCCAAACAGAAACTGCAGACGTGGTCAGGGAGCCTCATTCAAGGGAGCACTTTCACACTCAAAGCAAAGCAAAGCCACACACACACACACAACACACACACACACACACACAAAAAACACACATTCACAAACACCACTTATATCTCACTCATCTTATGCCCTTCAGAGTTTTTACTCTGAGTGCTGAGAAATGTTGAAGCCATACACCCTCTGGCACACCTTATTTGCCGGTGGGCTGTGTGTGTATGTGTGCGCACCAGTTGATGCAGTTTACTTGGCAAAGGAAAGGTGTGAGGATACTTTTGTGTTGCACAGATGTTGACACATCACACCACCACTGAGCACAATCAGGCTGGTGGCTAGATGCACTATGGACAAGCGATGATATTGTACCAGTTTGGTTTTGTCTACTGGTTGTGCACAATCAGCAACTTGGACAGAAACAAACTAACAATCAATTTATTCATCATTGATTTGTGAATTTGGTTTTGGATAAAGACAGAGGCAGGAAATGTTTCATGTCCTGGATCAGTTGTAGGCTGTGGCAGAATGAAACAAACTTTATAGTGACCTTATGTGGAAGTGATTTCAGGTTTATTTACAGGGACAAAAGAACTATTACTAAAGCATCCAACAGTATTAGAGTTCAGGAAGCAGGGGTAGTAAAATATGGTAATACTGACATTCCAACAACATAAAAATACTAATACTAATTGATGTGCAGCTGTTGCTCGTGGTTGTTTTGTTAGGCCTCTGTGATAGCAGAGTCACAGAGGGTTGGTTGTAGATGTTTTTTTCCTCTGCTCAGTTTTACAACCTTTTCTGCACTCTGGCCTGTTTCCCTTTGCTCACAGCAGGCCGCTGGCTCTGTGGGAGGAATCAAAGAGTCTGCTCACTTCATTATATAAGAGCACCGCAGCTTGTTATCGACTTTTCTCAACCGTCTTTCAGACTTTTAACTTCCACAAGCTAGTAGTAGTAGTAGTAGTTGTGTTGGTAGTAATGTTATTATTAGCAGTATTAGCATAAATGATAGTAGAAGTAGTAATAGTGGCAGTTCACTAATACCAGTGTTCATTTTGTCAACCAAAGTAAGGATTAAAATATTAATTGAAAAGCTTTTTTCATCATAAAATATAAATAAAAAGTAGCTTTTGAAAGCCATTATGAAATGAATTACAGTTTTCATAAACAAATTGGATGACTTTTTCATGACCTGACTGCTGATCGGTAAAATGTATCACCGGCCACCCAAAGCTCTTCTTTGGAGGTTGGTTTAGATGCTTGACCTGTTGCGCTGATAAGCAACACTTTGCATTTCAGTAACATTAACCCTCATTAACCCTGAATAACCTGCAATTGACCAGAACAATATTGTAACCATGGAAACAGTATACATCAACGACGGAGGCGGCTGCTTTAAAGGCAGAAATGAGACAAAAATCTCACTGACTGAAACTAGAAGAAATGCTTTTAGTTTTCTTGACTGAAACGTGATTAAAACAATTATTTTTGACATTTTTGGCTTCATTTTTGTATAGTTCATCGTTCATCTTTATGTACTGCAACTCCATTTCAAAGTGATTTAGTTGATGTTGTCAAACATGCAGACAAATAAACAGGAGAGCATCTGTGAGTTTCACAATTACACAATCAGTCATTAGAAAGAAGCAAGCAACACCTGCTGCTCTCAACTATGAGTAAAAAATGAGTGATTAAGTGCTGGAAAGGGAAACAAGAGAGTGCATGAGTCAGGCGTGTGTTTATGAGTGGGCAGAGTAATCCTGATAAATGCACTGACTGCCTCCCTGCAGGCAGGACACGTCAGTTGACCCCTTCTCACACAACCCCACTGACCCTGAAACTTTGAGCTTCTCCGCAAGTGCTGGTGCACCGTGCACCCTGAGACCCCCGTCCCCTTACAAAATGCCGGACAGGAGACTCTTTGACCCTGACGCTTGAACCCAATCATTTCAAACTGCAGTGTCACGTAACTTGAATCTTCATGCACTTGCAGGAGGTAGATTAGTAATTGAGTTATTTATAATACTGGCATTAGCTCATTCCAATTTAGCAAGTAATAGATCTTTTTTTTTTTTCAGCTTACCAGTCAATCAACCTTAATGTCATATTTTACACATCTCAGTTTATATATTTGTCATCCAAACAATGACTGTGTGAAAGTCCTTTCCTGGAAGATAAAAATCCTGTATCGCACATGAAGGGCATTTCATTTATTTACAAAAAACACCAGATTAGGTTTAGTATGAGCACTGGTTGCCACCATGTCTGAAATATATACATCATATCAAGTTTTATGAGATATTTTAATTTCCATTTCCAAAAAAGTTAAAAAGCAAAAAGGTACCAAATTACAATGCTGGAATCAAGAAATTATACAGGTTTATTTTTATTTACCTTACATTATTTTTCCAGTCAGTGACAATTCTAATGGGATTTTTTATTAGTACCCTCTTGATTTTGAAGTGTCAAAACACTGCATATTGGGCGTGTAACTGAGGAGTGTGTGATGAAAGAATATCCTAAAGCAAAGGTGTTGGCACACACAACAACTGTGTGAGGGTCTGCAGTCATCCATCATACTGTAAACCTCAGCAGAATTATGCAACATGTCCCTTCAACTGCATAGACACTCGACAGCAGCGAATCAACAGATGTCCCATCTGAACTCCTTCAGTGAAAGCTGACACACATTCCCGCTACACATGCACATACATATTGAATGTATCTGCAGGCACGCAGACTAGATATGTCTCTTACATCCTGCCACTGATATCCATGTGACAGCTGTATCTACAAGAGGCTTTGAGAGTGAGAAATGTTACTGATTGTCAGAGTGACACTTTAAACCCCAAGCCCTTTTTAAAAAAAGAGAAATATTTTAGTTAACCAATCAAACCCCTCTGTGAAAAATAGACAAATGCAGAGTCAGTGGACAAGAGCCAGCTTCATTTGTCGATAACGTGATACACGGCACATAAATCATCGCTGAAGATGGTGAATGTCATGGTCAGACTGGACAAACACGGAGCTTTTCGGGGCAAAGATTTGCTGTTGGGCCCCGTTGGCTCCCTACACTGACCCACCATCCTCTGTGCATTGTTTACTGTATGTACCCTGTCACCTCCAAGTTCCCACTGAGTACAGACCACACATCAGATTATACATAGCATCTTCATGACGGGCCAGAAAACCAGAGACCAACCAGGGCTGAAATAATCCGGCTATACTTGGTTCCAGGTTTTCTGTGTCAGTTGGTTTGTGGTAAGTTGATATAACACAGTTTTGTTCAGGAATATGCACCATGAGAGCAAATTCCAAATTTTAGCTCCAGGCCTCTCAACAAGACTCGGCCACAAGATCAGCTAATGATGCAGAATCTGTCCAAGTGCGTGGAACAAATTACCGAATAATCACCAATGACCAAAACTAGTTGGTTAACCAGTGACTTTAAAAAAAATGGCAAAATCTTGCTGCCCCTCATTGTTTGATGCCGTGGCAGATGACAAAAAGTTGATTCTGGCACCTTGAATATTATATTTAGCCTTAGTCTTTAAGAGAATACATATTCAGTTTCATCACGCTTTAGTCATTTAATTACTAGTTTTAGTGTCTATTGTGAACTAAGGTCAGTATACAGACACTGTATTCCCCAGAGGATGGATTAATGACACTGGTTATCCTATCCTCTGACTTTTCCTGACAATTGTTTATTTTTTTTAAATATCTCAACAGTTATTGGATGGATTGTCATGACATTTGACACATTGGTTTGTAAATGAATGTCCCTCAGGATGAATTTATAATCACTTTGGTGACCCCTTAACTTTCCATCAAGCACCATCATCAGGTCATTTGCCCTGGACACTTTGGTTTATGACTGAATATTAAAAATGTGATGACCTTCCCGTCAGCCTCAGCAGCTCATGAACTAGGATGGTGAACATGGTAAACATTACACTTGTTTAGCATCAGCATATTAGCATTGTCACCATGAGCGTGTTAGCAGCTGTGCCTGAATAGAGCCGGACTTCTTACATTTGACAAAAGTTTCTTTGAAAAACTTGACTGTACAGTTTTAAAGTACTAAATACAGCAATATTTGCAGGAGAAGATTTTTTGTTTTGATTGTTTTGATTTTTTTTTATTGACCTTAAAAAACTTTTAAAGCCTGAAGCACGTCTGACATGACATGAGTTTCTTTTTTCTGTCATGTCAATAAATACATCTTTTTCACAGCAAACATTTTGGCTGTTACAGCTGGCAAAGCACAGATGAATATCTGGTGAGCACCTGTCTTTTTCCTGCAAATTACACAAAGTTCCTCCATGAACAAGCACATGGCGACAGTGGCAAGGAAAAACTTCCTTTTGAGGGGAAGAATCCTCGAGCAGAACCGGGCTCAGGGTGGGAGCGGCCATCTGCCTCTACCGGTGGGTTTTTCATGTCTGCTGTGAAAAAGGTCTTTGGCTTTCAGTGGGTGGGTGGAGGGAGGATTGGGGGGGAAGGGGGGTGGTGGTGGATGGGGGACTTGGGGGTAGGTGGAGGAGTTGAGGGTGGGAGAGGTTGGGGGTAAATAGGGGTTTGGGGGGTTGGGTGGCAGTTTAGAAGCCGCTGTTGGATGAGGGCCCGTATGGCTTCTTCCACTTCCTTGGTTTCCTCAACCCCAGAAAGTGGCGGGTTTTCTTCCAGACTGAAGCCTGTGGTGTTCTCCCACAGAGGATCTCCTCAGATACATCAGTCTCCGTGGGTTCAGGATCTTCCTGGTTCTCCTCGCTCTGAAGGCTGGTGATGATCTCTTGGGGGCTCGGAGGCTGGTTGGTCTTCTGTTGGTCTCTGTGGAGACCTCAAGCTTGAGTGAGAACTGCGTGTTGAACAGAGTTGTCAGCTCCTCCATCTCTCTCCGCAGGGAAATTTCGCTCTCAGCAGCATTTTGCTGCACAAGTCTGAACTCCTCCGCCATCTTCTGTCGGAGGGCATCCTGCTCAGCCCTCAGGTTTCTCTCCAGGAGCAGGTCCTCCGACACCCTGTCAGCATGAGCTTTCATTTCCTTCTCAAGCTCACGCTGAAGGTTGTCAGCCTGCTGTCTGGCGGTGAGGACGTCAGCTTCATACCTGTGGGTGACCTCTTGGTATGAAGCCTTCAGTTTCTTTAGTTCTTCTAGGAGAGCCTTGTTTTTGTCCTGCTCCCCCTGGAGCTCAGCCACAAACTTTTCCTGGGCGATCAAATGCGCCACCTGCAGTTCCTCATAGTTTTTTTGCAGGAGTTTCTTTTTCTTCTGTCTGATCTTGTTTCGCACTTGAGAGGCGATCTTTGTGGTGCTGAGGGTTTCTGCATCGGTGTATTTTTGGAGCCTCTCCAGCTCTCTTCTGGTCTCCTTCTCCCTGTTGATATACATCTCTTTCAGGGATTTCTGTTGGGTCAACTGCTGCTTGGTCTGATCCAACTCTTGGGAAAGTTGGATTCTCCAGTTTTGTTCGTTTATGCAGTTGGCCCTCGCTTTAGCCAGCAGGTCATTAAGCTTCCAAATTTCTTGATGAAGCTCTTGGACCTCCATCCAGTGGTCTTGATTTCTCCGTGTGACCTTTCTCGTGGTCCTCCTGTTTTGGCGCTGGAAGGTAGAAGTCGCCATCTTTTCAGGTAGTAGAAATCAGTGTCGACTTGGGGAAGATACTGTTAATCTTTTTGCAGTTTGTTTATGAACAGATGTCTGGGTAATGAACTGAACTCACAGTGGTGTGTCACTTAGTCAAAGGTTTGAAGTGATATGGTTGTCTGAAGGGCTGCTGCCTTTGAAACAGCAGAGATCTCACATATACGTAGTGATGTCACAATACACATAGAATGGGATTATTCACTTGACGTTGAAACTACAGTAAGTGGCCATTTAGTATCACTGTAAAAATGGGACAGAGTTTACTGGATCAAGTCAATAAAATGCACAGCTTCATTTCTCACATCAGTTTCACTGAGGGATGATTGTCATTTTTAGTTTTTTTTAAACCTGGATATGATAACTGTTCAATTGAGCTGATTTTATATGTTTTTGCTTTCATTATTTAATATTAGGAAATGAATAGAAAATGAATAGAAATTAAGTTCTAGAGCAGGCATGTTCAAAGTCCGGCCCACAGCCCAATCGTGGCCCGCTGACCAATTTTAAATGGCCCGCAGCTTGTCTCTCAAAATATACAATACGTGGCCCAACACACATTATTGGATAATGAAAGAAGTTCACTTTGCATTTTTTCCCATGCACTTGCTGCTAGGTAGAAGTTGTGGCCACAGCAAAGAAGCGCAAAGTCGACAGCGAGGGCCACCGCTTTCAGGAGCAGTGGAAAGTTGAATACTTTTTCACTGAGTGCCAAAACTGTTGCGTTTGTCTCATTTGCCAAGAGACCATCGCTGTTATGATAGAGTTCAATTTGAAGAGAGATTACGAGACTAAGCAGAATTCATACAAGCGACTGTCCTGCAGTGAACGGGTGGAGAAAGTGAAATATCTTGAAGCTAGCCTAGCCTCCCAGTAGTCTCTTTTCACACCACATGACCCCCAGGTGTTTTCACATCGTCAAATCTCGCCCCCATTCAAAAATGTTTGGAGTCCCCTTTTTTGGAGCATGTACCTCAGCAGTGCTTTGATAGACACTCTGGACACAGGCAGAACAGTAATAGGTTTCACTTGTACAGTTGCTGCAACACCAGATCTCACTTTCATCATCAGTGAGGGAAACACTGTGCAGGCTGAAGGACACAGGCGCTCTGCACTCACATTCAGGAGTATTTCCCTGGTGCTTTGCTGCACCTCCAAACTCTCTGTCTTCTTTTTAACTGGTGTTAATGCAGCGTTCTTTCTCTGGGTGGACGTCTCTGCTGGCTGCTGCTGGTGAAAATAAGCAGCAGCTTATCTCAGTTGGCCTCCTGGGCAACGGATTCCCTCTTCTTAAGTAATTTCAGGACACTGTTATCCTTCCTCTCAGTGGAATAGTTTTAACAGTGATGTGAGGATTTTTTTTTTTTATATGAATTATATTCCAGAAGAGGAAGCTAAAACCATGGGAAGTGCAAACTGAATTATATATCAAATTATGACCAATAATACATTATTAGTGATAATAATAATGTGATATTCTTCCTTTGGTTTTGATATAATTCACAGGAACAGCAGAGACAAAGCAAAGCAATTTGAATGAGTTACACATTGCCACTGGGGGAGATGGGGCAGACCTACTTTGTAAGGACAAAGATAAATTATAAAAAATGCACAGCATCATTTCATCAGTTTGATTTATTTGGCATTTTCATCTGGCAGCGAGGTAATAATTTGAAGCTTTGTAAGCGAGCTGCTCTTTGTAGCGTGGTGATGGCTTCCAGATACAGATCCAACTCCAAGCTATCAAAAACACTGACTCACTTTTGTGTTGTAAGTAAAGATAACAAGTCGTTTGGACCAATGTTGAATAAGTTAAAATTTTATTGGTTTGTTGCCATGAAATCTGGAGTCTTTTCAATTTGTTCTTTTGAACAGTTTTTAGCTCAACCAGTGAAGTTGGTAACAGGAGACAGTCGTAGTAGCTGTAATTACACATGGAGGTGTCACAAGAGTGGGTGAAATACTGAAGTGTGCGCGTGAGTGTGTGTGTGTGTGGGTGGGTGGGTGTGTGTGTGTGTGGGTGTGTGTGTGTGTGTGTGTGTGTTGTGTGTGCGAGTGTCGTGGGAGTATCACAAGGCCAACAGCTGCTGGTGTGACCAGCAACAGGTGCTCCAAGGTAAACCAGAGGTACATCAGAGAGAGAGAGAGAGAGAGAGAGACACTGAGACAAATATGTTTTTGTCTTCATACCTTCACCTAAACTACTCTATGTCTGCCTACATCATATACATGTAGTGTACGTCCCATTAAAACAACTTCAGTGAATAAGTCGATCTTGGCAGTCTGTAAATCTGTTTATGCTATTTTTTTATGCTAATGCTTCGTATCCTTCAGTGTAACCTTGTCTCAGCCCAACATGCAGCAGACAGACAGACAGACAGACAGACAGACAGACAGGCAAGAATCCAGATAGACAAATGGACAGTCAGACTAATAAATAAAAAGACAGGACAGATGTTTCATCATGAAACAGATGTTAAGAAGACAGGCGAGAAGGCAGAGACAGAAACAGACAGACCACTGATTGACTGACTGAAGCACTGATAGTGTGACTGGCAACAGGGGACAGGGACATTTATTTATAGCAACATTACAAGTTTCCATGATAGTTTCCACCACGCAGGCCAGAGCCTCTCGAAGCACATGGCTATCTGTCAACCACTGCGCTTATCACCACACAAGTACCAAAGCTACTCTGTTCGCAGCAGCTTATTAAACACTGCATGACCTAAGACCCTCGCTGTCCTGAGGCACACAACGTTAATTAATTCATTTTCCCTGATAGATTGAATCAGCAGCGTGGTCAGCTATATGCATAAGTACACACAGTGTTCCCCTCACTCTCCCCTCTGACAACAAAGACAACAAGCTCTTGGGAAGTTTTGGTTTTTATAAAGTATATTTAATCTACTGAGAATGAAATTGCTTGTGTTTCCCAGTAGCTTCATCAGTTGTTCCTGATTCCTCGACACAGTGTGCTAAATGGAGCCTGCTACAACTCTCATGGCATGCTATAGCATTGGCATGGAGCCTGCAGTATCCCTCAGCTTAATATGTGTTATATAAGTGCTGGTATGGAGCACTGGCGCAATGGTTCACAATTGACACATACCTGATTATGGAGCTGGATTTAAGATGAGATATCCTGACTTTTAGTAACTAGTATGGATTAGCTCCAACAGCACTGGAGCCTTCAATTCCCATTATGTGACTCAATTGCATCTTTTTGTTAGAACCTCTCTGCCTGTTAAACACTCACACCTTTCCAACTTACATGCTCCGGGTTTATAAGACAGAGTTTCCGTAAAGCAAGTATCTTTTCTCCTACAGGCTTCAGCTACAGTAAAATAACCCTGAAGACATCATCAGTTGACTGGACAATAGTTTCGTCCAGAGCCATAGACGACATTAAATAACTCAAATCATAACTACAAAACATTAAGAAAGAACTGATCTCTATGTGAAACATCCAGTTTCCTTTCATGTCTCTTAAAAGCAGTTTTAAAACTGGAAAATAATTCTTTATTAGCGTTATTAAAATTATAGATTAGATTAGATTAGATTAGATTAACTTTATTAATCCCACAACTGGGAGATTCTGGGAATACTCAAAGCTAACACAATGGAAATAATTTGGGCATTTGCACATGGCTTTATACACATTTCCCCAAAGTAAAAAAGTTACATGTTTGGTATCTTTAGAGACTTTGGGATTTCCAATGTGATTTAAAGGCTGGTGATTTTTTTAACCAAAACAAACCATTTGTTGGTCCCTCAGTACTGTTTGACTTCCTGAGCCTGTGTCACTCATTTAAACCCATTTGTCCTCACTGACGATGTAAATCCTTGAGAACAGCTCACAGATATATAGTTTGATTTTTAAAGACGGCTCGATAAATATCTGAAAACAGCCGGTCGCTGGTTTTAGTAAATGTTATTCAAACGCGAGGACATAGGGCATTTGGTGGGTGGATTAATACACATGTGCTGGTTTAGGGAGTGTTTACAGCATCAGGATGGGAAATGTGTCTGTTCCAAAACAACAGTGTGACTCACTGATCTGATTTATTTGTAACAGTTTAGTTTTACAGCATTACTTGTTATTATGATCTGTTTATTGATGATTCTGATCTTTCTATGGGTTTTGTTGACAGTAAAAATGTAGAACAATACCAAAACCAGGTTCAATGTGTTTGAACGCAGCATGATTGTCCTGCTGCTGGTTCAGAGATAGATTTTCATCTCTAATTATAAAAGTGTAGAAGATGAAAGTCCAATGTCCAACCCAACATCCAGTGAGTTATAGGGTTTCCTACCACCTGTGCCATTTCAGCTGCAGTGATGTTTGTAACTACTGAAAGTGACCAAAAGCAGATCAGGACCAAAAGATTGTCACATTAGATTGGTGGAATGATATGTGGATTTTATCCCAACCAAGTAACTGCATCATTCAGAGATTATACGTCATATCTATTTCTACATAAACTGACAATGTGACAATGGTCAAGCCAAGCAATTTGGATAGCACTGCTACTACAGAGTTACTATAAAAAGCACTGCCACAGAAGCTGGCGTTACTTGTCTGCGATGCTCTGTTAGAAAGAAAAATGCCTTTTTGAATGATGTAACTCCTACATGAAGTTCTGCATGTACATGCATGTGCACTGCATCTGCATGAAGGCGTTAATGAGGTGCTGAAAATGCCAAGGCTCACACAGCCACGGTGATCTGAAGCCAAAGAAAAAGAACACCGCAAAACACATACGGTTAACATGGGAAGGCAATTTTAGTCTTTCCTGGTTTTGATTATAGTTAATATGAGTTGAAAATAAACAGTGAGGGGCTGTAAACCAGATTTCCATAACCTCCAGGGGCTTTCCACCTCTGAATAGAAGGATATAGGAATCCATAACTATAACATGGATCGTGTTACTATAAACTTAAATAAGACCAGGACTTAAAGCCTGTTACAGACAGATCATCCTTACAGACCACCATGTTGTGGATACCACCAAGACTCAACTGCACCTGATTTTTTTTTCTACTTTAAGATCTTGGAAAATTGCTCTTCATACTTGTCAACTCCAATATGGTGAACATTTTTACAAGACTCTTTGTTTTGATTGCAACAGTTAGGAGCAGGTCTAAACTGTTCAAGTGTAGGCTACTTATAAAAACAAAGTCTCTCCACCGGGGTCTGTTTTTAGCTTCAGTATAATGTTGCAAGTGGGTGATAATTTTGCCAGGCAATTGCCTGTTTTAAAAAGTGCCTAAAGTAACAGAGACATGAACTGGACGCATCTGTCTCTTTAGTCCATGCTACCACCTAGTGGTGACATTGTGTACTGTTAGTAAGTGAGAGCGCGGTAACATTCAATACTGTCATCTGCTGGTGGTTAATTATCAGTGTTTGCCACAGAGCAGCAGGAATAAAAACACTAGTGCTGGGTGGATGATTTTGTCTATAGATACAAGATCAGGAGGAGGATCAGGATGTCCTGCAGCCTCACCAGAAACAATGGAAAGTATAGTAAGTCGTACTCTGCAGCGATGTGGTCTAAATGATTACCATATGGTTTCCTATTGAGCTGCCTGGATGTTGATTCATCTACAGCCAATGCTTCATAATGCACCATGTCAGTAAGATAAATAGTTAATCAATTCAGTGCAGTTTATTGGGGTGAACTGTCCATATGGTAAAAACCCAGCTGAGGTAATTTCACTTTATATCCCAAAGCAAATTACAGCTTCGTGAGACACATATGTTGTACCCTCAGTGCTGTCAAATATGCTGCAGCAAAAAGCACATTCGCATTCACATTTCATTTCCATACGGAGCCAGATTTGAAGAGACAGCACGTTGAACAGGTAGTTCCAAGTATGGAGGTAGATAACTGATAATCAGCTGACATTCAATGACAACACCAGCATCATTCCCCGTTGAGACAATCAAGTTGAAGTTGAAGTTGAAGATAGTTCCCTCCAGGGTTGGTGGAGACCAAAAACAGAGATAAAAGGAGAGTGAAGAGAAACACTACTCCTAATGAATAGTAATGTCCACTGTATGTGTAAATAAGTTTTATTACACATTTGCCATATCAACTTTATAAGATGATACGTCTTGTTGTAACCCCGCTCCCCAGTAGCTAAAATAATAATAATCAAAGCAGGTTAAATAACCACTACATAATCTGGAGTTGACATCACACACACACACATGGCACCACAAACCTGGATAATGTGTTTACATGGCACAGTATCCCAGTTTCTGGGTTACTAGGTTACATATTTGTGTTTTTCAGAACTGGGATGAGGCTTTATTTATATAGGTTTATAGAACCAGGACGGGATGTTTACCTCCACAAAAGCACAACCAGGATACTAAAAAACAATGGACAGGATCCTATTATTTATTGTTTAGCTATAAGAAGAGGGTAAATATTGTTCTGCACAGATTTTCTTCACACCAGTGAGGCTTAATGTAGCTGTACCACTACATTGCAGTAGCTGACACAATACATTCCATATTACTGGTACCATTATGACTAACAACCAGCAGTTAGTTAGTTATCAGATACAGTTTCAGTGTAGAAGTAAAAGAAGAAATTCTCTCTCTGTCACCCGCGTGAATGAAATACACAAGTTAAGTTTCTATTTAGACCCAGACCACGAGGGTGTTAACAACATCACCGTGACATAACCATTAAAAGTCACAGCATGCGCAGAGCAAGGTGTCATATTACAAGCAACAGTGAGCTCCTGTAACAAGATAATGATGCTGCTCTGTGTAACACATGCAGGTCAGTGTACGGAAACAAATCACCCACGCCATGAAAAAAAGAAAATGGCTCAATTTTGGGCTTTAAGGGCTGACACTGGAACAAAAGACTGGCAATTTGACTAATGTTTTAGTAAGTAAAAAAAAATCCAGTCTGTCATACAGGTTAATGGCCCCACTAATGAAGGTGAATTCTGCAGGAATGCTGAACATGACGAGACTGTTGTAAAGTTTATTCTTTCCATGAATGAAAGAGTGAAACTGCTGTAGCTGTCTGCTGCTGTCACCAGTCCACCAGAGATGGAAAGAGACAGGAGGGGGATATCCTTATCTGCTAATGCCATGAAATTCAAGACGGTGCCCCATGATGCATGCGCACCGGCTCATACACCACACACACACACACACACACAGACACACACACAGACACACACACACACAGACACACACACACACACACAGACACACACACACACACACACACAGACACACACACACAGACACACACACACACACACACACACACACACACTGGGAGCTTTACACAGAAACGTACATACAAAAATGCACGAGCAAACGGAAAGCAGGACATACACATAGCCTTAATATAGACTCAAACGCATACACACAGCATAGCAAGCATACACAGTTTATTTTTGAGAGCTCAGCCGTACACACACACACACTCACAAGATCCGGAGACAAAGGTAAGAGCGATAAATCAAATCTCAGCTTCTAACACAGAAACTTATCTCCACTGTGTGTATCATAGGCTTGATTCAGTTATGGAGCCAGATAAAAACTTGTAGTAATGAGCTTTTCAAACACAAGTTAATGAGTGTGTGTTGACTGAGCATGTGTGTTCATTATCAGCGGTGCCTGCCACAGACTTTTTCTTAACTGCAGAGACACGAGTGACTATGGTTGTGCAGTGGATGTCTTACATGCCAGTCACTGTGATTTCACTGGTGTTTTCTCCCACTAAATCCCACAGTGGTTTCATCAGCAGTGTCCAGGAAATTATTTTATTATGTCCTTTTCACACAGGCTACAGTAAAGCTATCAAATCTGTATTATGACCTCAATATGTTCTGTCCAAAAAGAGAGTTGGACCCTTTACCCTATTAGTTTATAGTAATTTAAGATGCATCCATCTGTTACAACTAACACACAGTAAAACACAAACACAGTCAATACGACATGTAACACTGGGATTCCTTCACAGTCCGTGAAAGCACATTTTATTAGCTCACTCTCTCCACAGGGGGGCGGCGCTTCACGTTGCCACTAGTTTACTTCTGTTTCTATCCAATCAGAGAGCGCCTGGTTGTTGGTTACCATTGGTTACCGGGGCAGTGGCATTATGGGATGTACACATGGCAGCCTTCAGTGGCGGAATGCTTTTCAGTGAATCTATGCGCTTGTGTCTTTCGTCTCACGGACCTGCAGATGAAGTTTTGACATTTCGCGAGGTTTCCGGGACTCTGTCGTCGACATCGTGTGTATTGATGTTTTTATTCCTCGTTTTTAATCCGCCGGTAGCCTGAAGTGATTTGGAGGGCTATCAGCCCCCATCATGTAAACAGATGCTCCAGTGCTCAGTTAAACCACCGCCGCACATCAGAGTCAATATGCAAAACTCGTATGAAGCATCAAAGAGAAAAGCAGCTTTCAGGCGAGGTAATGCCGAGCATCAAGTTCATCAGAGCATCACCTCCAATAAAGTTTTAAAATCCTGCAGTTAATTCTGTACAACAGGATTCCTCATCCACTTATTGCATATACTATTAATGTAATTAATTAATGTCAGACTGACTTTGCACTTAATCCTTCACATTGTAAAAGTCAAACTGATGACTGACTGTGCTCTCAGACTTCTGTTTATTTAAGGTTGTGTACCACAAAGTGTGTGTTTACACAAGAAAGTACACATTAGATATTTTTTTATGTTATCAGTTTAATCACTGAAAACATAGAAAGCAAGTACTTAGTGTTTCTTCACCTTAGCGGTGTTTTAATACTGAGAAAATACACGACAATATCCTTGTCTATAAAAGTAAGAAGACAGCAAGGCAGCTGGGCCCTTTGCATTAGACTAAGAGTTTTGCACGTGTGAAAACTGAATTTAAGAAAAAAATGTAGAAGCTTATAATTCAGATATTATATGTCCAAAAAGCCACAGAAGATATTACAATAATACTAAAGTAGGCATAATAATACCAGGAGGAAATATGTTATACACAATACATTTAGTAAGAACCATTTGATCTGAAACATATGAAGGATTGAAGGATCTGAGGATGATTAAAAATATTAACATTAAAAATATGTTTGATGTGAGTGATGTTATTTTTGGGTCGTGTGTAGAGAGAGAGACATATTGTTCTGAGTCAAAATTAGAACTGAATATATTAATAATACAGAAAGTTAAATAATTAAAATGGAGTGTAAATAGTGATATAAAGCTGTATTCTTTCCTGTGAAATCACTTAATAAAATAAATCAAACAAAAAATGTACTTACATTATCTATGACTAGTTCATTTTATTTTGCAGCTCCTTGGCTATTATCTATTTCCTGTTTAACTCACAAAATTGTGTGTGTTTAACGTCAGTGGAGCTTAAGTGATGTTGACAGAATGGAAGTAAAGGAAATGATAATGATCTGTAGATTTCTACCAGCTCATCTAACTGACTGTGTTACTTTTTGATGTATATGAAGTTTTATTTTTGACTTCTCTGTTAACCTTTTGCTCTTTTTTACATTTGGGGTTACAAGTGTGATTAAATAACAGTTTCCCCTCTAAATGTCCCATTTAATTCTGTATTCCCAGATTAAAACAACACCGTCCCAACTGTCACAGCCACCACTGCCACCATGCCCGGTGAGGACAAACCACCACAGCAGACCCGGCAGAGGAGAAAGAACAAAAAGTCCCGCTCTAAGGGGAAGAGCGTCGGTGGGAGTCCCAGTGCCGGGCCGGGAGGCAGCGTAGATGGACAGGATGACCTCCTCTTACCTCCGGTCCTCCAGCCTCCCCCGAAGAAGCAGCCGGTGGAGAGGCCGAAGGTGCCGGTGGCCAAGGTGGAGGAGGAGTCGTCCATAGTTATCTGTCTCCAGGTGCTTTTTCCCTACCTGCTGGCTGGGATGGGCATGGTGATGGCCGGCATGGTGCTGGACAGTGTACAGGTGAGTGTCTCAACAATCAGCCTTGGAACCTGTGATACCCCTGATGCTCTTACCTGGTAGAGTGCGTACCATAAAGGGTTAGTCCTAACCGCAGCAACCCCCTCCACCCCCCGTCTCTCGATAGCAACTGTAAAAACCAAAAACAGGCCCCACTCTGCGCTTTGTGTTTTCATCGAGAAATATTGTATTAGAAAATTGTTGTTGTTGTACTTTAAGAAAAGCAGCTGATCTCAGCTGCTGTGAAGGTTTTCACAGGAGTCTTTGTTCTAGACGTCACCTGAGGGCTCTCTTTATTCTTTGAGTGCGTTTGTGTGTCCGTGTCTTCGCTTTTGATTGATGTCGAGTCGATACCTGTGCGGGTGTTTGTGTGTGTGTGTGTGTGAGAACTAGCTGTGTCTTCATCCTCTGCCAGGCATCCCTGACATTCAGAGTGCAGCCAGCTGGGCTCAGGGAAATCAGACACACTGCTGTCTGCTTTATGATGAGCTGGTAGCTCTTTCTTCCTCTCTGTCGTCCTCTGATAAACACGCGTCTATCCTTGTATGGCTCGTTCCATTCTCTCCATCTGTTGCTCATTAGGATTTCCTCCACTGTCTCCTCTTCAGAGTGCGTTGCCCTCCTGCATCTGATGGAGGGCGATTAGTCACAGGTTTGGCTGTGCGCTGTGTCTAAAAGCACGGGGGACGTAGAAGGACACGGAGAGCAGGCTGTCTGAAACGGAAAAGAGATAAAGACAAGAATATTTCTCTGTCAGTTATTAGGATTATTACTGTGGCCTGTGGCTGTGGATCCTTTTGTCATACCTGTAACTGTAGTCCTACATGTTACGTCCTACACTCTGCATCTGCCAACAGGCTCTTTCAGTTTCACTGGTTTCTGTTTGCGTTCCAAGTTGTGGCTCACTCAGATTTACTTTGGGCCTTTGGGCTGCATTACACAATTATGAAAATATATTTCTGACGCCTCCATAACATTACTTGTTGGCTTGAAATGGACTGGGACCTCTCATCATTCATTCCTGTTCCAGCTCAACTACTCATCTTTGTCAGTCCATTTAGATATACCACCTGTACAGTATGTTTTGTAAAAATGGTGTTGTGGTGGTAAAGTTACAGTAAACCTACTGTAAAGGTGTTTGTTGTTGGTCAGCCTCCCAGAGGATTGGGGCGTCCATGTTTGAAACTAGAGGTGAGCGAACTGGCCAAAATATCATATGACAGTCTTTTTGTGTAGAATCTTAATCTACGATGTGAATCACGAGTAACCCCATTCAGTTGAACTCATGTGCTCACATGATTAGTTTTGCATATGGTTGATGGCCTGGACACAAAACTCAAGGCTAAAGGCCCAACTCACAAATATCTGCATCCTCTTTCCGCTCTGATTTTATTTTGAAAGTCCTGACTGGAAGTTGTGATTTCGTATCTTTCCTTCGTTTTGATGCTTCTTTCGGATGTTTGTACTCTCGCCGCTATTCTTCACCCACAATGCTGTCTTATTTATTTATGAGGTGCTATATATATATATATATATATATATATATATAATATATATATATATATATATATATGTGTGTAAGTGTTTAATTCAGAAAGTTCAGTCGTTGCTAACCAACTAGCCCTGGCTCGTCCCGCTTTGTGTTACCCTGCCTTCAGGCAGGTCTCTGGTCCCGTGGACAGACTGTAACTCCACCATCGTGGACTGCAGCTAGTGACGGTGGTCTGATTTCACTCTGGTGGAGAGTTGGTACATGAGCAGCTATGCCAAGCTCACTGAGGCTGTAGAGTAGAACAAGGACAGCCGTTGCCAGCTGCAGTTAGCGGGCTACCTGTTTACCAGCTAACAAAATATCTAAATATAGCAGCTTGTAATGATGTAATCTGTAGGATTCATCTGAAAAGTAAGATCATATGCCAAAGATCATCCATGATATAAGATCATCAGATCACTCACCACTAATTGAGACAAACGGATATGATGCCAAACTGTTCTAACACAGAAGAGTGTGGGGTGTTGATTATATTTGTTTTATTGCATATAAATGATAAATGAGAAGGGTGTGTAGGTGAGAGAAAGAAAGAAAGACACATCATGTGTCAGTCTAAGGGTGCATCCACAGTGATGATGCATGGATCTTCTTGTCTACTGTACAATCTGATGATTGATCAAGAATGATTTATTTATTCTCTATTCTTCAAAAGCCAGGTTGGAAAGTGCTTCACAATCACAGGATAGATCATTAAAATTATTTGATTTTGAATGATCAAACACTCGATCACCATGAGTCTTAAACTTTTAAGTTTTATGTCATGATTCTACATCATTCTTGACTTGTGGAGAAAACTATGCCAACTCATGGTCCACTTACTAACTTATTTTGAAGCATTCATTCGTAACACACTGTCATCGAGTCTGCTCAGTTGTCATGGAGATGAATCTTGTGAAACAAATGTCAATGTCTTATTTCATCCATAATACTTTTACCTTTAGCTTTGGAAAAAGCTAGTAAGCAGACCTTGAGTACTACATTTATATTGTTTATTGTCATACAACACATACAAATTAGATAAACACAAACATGATTGGAGTGAATATTTGTTCAAATATAAACAACAACATTTTGATATTTTACAGAAATAAATAAATCAATTATTATTATTATTATTATTATTATTATTATTGTTATTAAAACTGTTATTGCCCTGAGTTTGATTCTTAATGGTAAAAATAAAAAATAAACAATGAATGTGCGATTTACATTTTACATTTGCTGCTGACGTGGGGATTAAATATATGATTCGATAATAATAACAAGGAAAAGAAAACCCATTACCTCCATTCAAAAAAAGAGAGTGAGAGCAAAAGAATGTTTGGATGTAAGAGAAAAACGTGAAGAGCAAAGTAATTCCTGTGATGCTATGAAATCAATATTTTAGGTCAGTCCAGCTTCTTAAAAAGCTGGGCAGCGATCAGTCACACAGCATCGTATGATTGTTTGGTCTTACATGTGGTGTTATAGAAAAAGCTGATACAGTACCAGGACTGTGACTGGATCACAGTGTGAATGTAGCAGGTGAACCGGACGTGGAGATGGAGGGACTGGACAGAGAGAAAGAATGAGTCACGATAGGGAGAGAGAGATAGAAAAGATAGAGAGAGAGAGAGAGAGAGAAAAGAGGGATGCTGGGGAGAGAGAAATGCAGCAAGACTGGCCGACGTAGAAAGAGGGATGTCACATGGCAAGAGGGAGGTAGGATGAGAGGCAGACACGCAGCAAGAAAATAGGAGGAGGGAGAGAGTGAGGCGGTAAGCCGGTCATTTCCCTCATGAGTTTGCATGTCGGGCAGCGCAGACAGCCCTGCCTCTTTCTCTGCTACGTCACAGCAGAGCAGAGCAGAGCAGAGGGAGCAGGACTACCCTGATGCTGACAGGAGGAAAGAAACACTCCAGCCTGCCAGGAGCTGGCTGCTGCATCTCGTCAGTGGACCTCTCGCATCACTTACTGACATTATGGAGCTTTTTTCGTCTTCCTCTTCACTCCCAAAAGAGAGGAATGGGCCGGAATGACAAAGACATGAAGGGATCCTGCCGCTTCTGACTCTCAAGACCTTTTGGACAATTCTTCATCCTCTTGCCGCTGTCAATCATTTTGCTGTCACGGCAAGCGCTGCAATCACTTACAGGATACAGCTGTGCCTTTTACACTGGAGGTCAAGTGGATTCCAGACAGGATTAAAAGGATTCAGGACGACATCCAACAAACATTAAACTCAACTGAAAGGACTTTGAATCACATCAAATGGATTCTCATGTAGATCCGACTTAATCAGGACTCCTTTGTGAGGTTCATTCTCTTTAACCTGTGTGTGGACGTCAAACCCATCTGACTAACCTTTACTTAAAGAGACCGGTGGATATGGAGTATCTTTGTTTGTAGAGAACGTTACGACCTATGAATCAGAAATGGTGTTAATGACTGTGTTCCCCAGTGGTGCTGACAAAAGGATACCTCATCACTGCTGACTCACCACCGGGCCAAAGATGCCACACTCCATTGCCCTGAAGTTAGAGTTGAAGCCTTTAACTTTGATTTTTCCTGAGAAACAAAAAGGAACAAATGGAAAATGAAGGGACAATGTTCTACACATTTACAATTAGATATACTCTTCTGAACATCTGAAGTCATGGCAGCAGCTGATTTCTCCAGAGGTCAAAAGGGTTTATATAAGCTGATTGTTTCACTTGTTCACAGTCAAGAATGAATCAAGAACAACCTTTGTAATCCCTCAAGAGCGGAGCAACCATTCACAAATTCTGTCTCTCAGCTCTTCAAGAGAGACCTGAGTGACTGCTTGAAACATTTGCCCTTGACCTGTTTTAAACCAAGGAAAACAACATTGATTGGTTTCTTCTTCAGCATTCACCCTGCTCACTCCTCGTCTTAACACCTTAACAACCTTTACATTTGGATAGTCACACTGACAATGAGATAAATATACGTTTAGATAAGTGATTAGATAACCCTTCGTTCAACATGGTGGTGACTCGTCTGGAGCTGGAGCTACGCTACCAGGGCAAAAAGTTACGTGGCGTGACGTGGAAGTTGACTCGATCAGAACATGGTTTCCTACCAGAGAGCTCCTGGCTGATCGCTGCTCAGGTTATGGTGCCGTACCTGGTGTCGGGACTCGGCATGGTCTCCGCTGGTATCGTTATGGACCTTATACAAGTATGGAAGTCTAACAAAGAATATGTTTTGAGAGATTGATTGACAGGTTGATGGATAGGGCTGGGTACCATCTAAAGTAAATGATATTAGTGCCAATACCATAACCGAATTTGGTGCTGATACCAAAACAATATGTTTTTATGAATACTTATTTGACATATACAAATTCAAATTTTAGTTTTGTGGCTTAATCCCTTTTTTTTGCCAATTCCCAGTTTTAACATCCAGTACAACTTCTTGTAATTTGATGCTTTCTACAATATGTGCACATGGCAACCACTGTATGTGAAGGGGAGGGAAATATTGTGGTTACGGCAAAACTGTGGTTAAGGTATGGTAAGGGCTGGGAAACACTTTAGCATAGTATGTAATTTTCTGCTGCTAGAGGTCTCTTAATCAAAATGATAACAAGACTTTGGTGACATCATGAAGTAGCGTGGGGTCATGGGAGTTGTTGTCTTCACCACCATTGCCGTCATTGCAGTCAGCTACTCCCGGTTAGGATTCCCTCACTGTCAGTCGTTCAGGAGGTTTTTACCGGTAGTAGAATTATCCACAGAGGTGTCCTCTCCAAAACAAACACACTCGCTGATTAAATCTGGTAAAAAACGCTGAATAAAGCAGTTACTCAGTTCTATGGACACTTTTCAGTTGGTACCAAAGAAGCGTTGAGGTTATTGGGGGGATCGGCAAATGGTTGGATGGACTGACTTTACATAAACAGTTTATCATTGTGGCACAGATTGATGAATAGTGTACAGGCTGTCATAAACATTTGAATGGGTCATTGGAGTATTAAGAATGACCCAGTAACAGTGGGAGGCAGAGATGGACTGTGCCTGCAGCCCGGGTGAGTGTGGTCTCAGCCGGTATCATTTCATATCCACAAGTATAAATTAAAGGTCAGTGACGTTGGCTTTTTATTACATATTGGATATTCGTCATTCCCATCTACCTTGATCATGACTCAGGCAGGTCTCTGACCTCAGTCTTTTATGTGTGGAGGGAGTGATGAGGAAAAAGTGGCTGATGGTTAATGGAGGGAAGATGGAGTGCAGTTTTTCCTTCAAAAACAGGCAGACAACTGGATGGATAATCGAATCAATAGATGGATTTATCTATGGCTTGATGGAGTGATGGAAGGATGGATGGATGGAAATATTGAAGCAGGTACAACAGGTACAACATATACATTCATTTTAACAGTCCTGCTTCTCTTATTAGCAGTGCTATTTCCTGTTCAACAGACGGATCCCTGTGTAACATGCAGCTTTCTGAGCTTTCCAAATCTGATTTAGATGTGGGAGACAGAGGAGAGCCTTGGGATAAAAAGTGAACAGTTAATTTAATTAGTGGATGAAGGATGAAAGAGAGGAGGCCAGAGAGAGGTAAAAGAAACCTTGATACCATGGTATCACTAAGAAAAGAAGAGTGGATTCTGCAGTAGAGGGAAATGTCCACACTGTTCGCCGTAGTTCCAATATTTCTTACTTCAGTGTGGATATAAAATGCACATGCTGATGATATAACAGTGGTGTCTCCAGTGATGAAGAATTTATATCAGTAATTGTATTGACATTTAGAGCAAAAATAAAATCAACATTGTTTTTTTTTTTCCTCCTGAGAGATCTTGAGGAGCTCAGTGTTTTGGCTTCTGGCCCATTACAGCCCAGCAGCAGCAGCAGCAGCAGCAGCAGCAGCAGCAGCAGCAGCAGCAGCAGCAGCAGCAGTAGTATTAAGGCAGAAGTGGGCCACGTCCCAAGATAGCCTCCCAGTGACAGGCGTCAGCTAGACCTACCAGTCCAGAACCTTAGCGTGATGCGTATAAATAGATACACACACGAGCGCGCAGACCGGGGCACAAAAAGCACAACTCTACCTCCATTTATCCCTCTAGTCTCCCGCCTGGACTTGTTTGCCCCTCTCAAACCTCGTCACTGCCACCACGCCTTTGACATGGTACAGCTCAAAAGGCAGAGATTATATTATTGGTAATGGAAATACGGCATCTATGTTTGTGTCATGTAGTAATTCATCACGCCACACAGATTTAATGTTTAAATCTGCCACATGTTTCATGGAGGTTGTGATTTATCCAACTGTTTGCACTTTGTTGTATTGTGTTTTTGAAAATGTCCAGCATTTCCACTCAAGCTTATTTATGTGCACATTGAAAGATGACATGCAGCATTTTTTCTGGTGCGTTTGTTTTAGGGGTTCTCCTAATGGAAGTGTTTTGGGCTGTTGTCAGCCACCGTAGTTGCTCTCTGTTAAGTTTTCTAACCGTAAGCTGTAAATTTTACTTCTAAAAATCTCTAAACTTGCAACAGCCACTTGACTCACCCGTTAACTCTGTTGGGATGGTGATATGAAGCCGCAGTAATTTTGGGCTCATGGGAAATGTGTTTTTTTTTTCTCATATCTTGGCTGATCATTGGAGCTAAGAAGAAGCATATCCACTGTACTTAGCTGTACACCTTTCCTTTGTGTTTTTGCTCCTCTCTAAAAGCAGCTATATCTGCTGCAAAAATGAATCTTTTCAGGTTCATACAAGGACACACTTGCTAAAAAGACAGTTCTTCTGGAGTGTACACAGGTGAACATGCACAGTGTTTTGCACACCAGCCGTTAAATAATGCATCATGTGTAGTTATATGTGGTAGAGAAGCTCCTGGATCATGATTGTTGTTTATATTATACTAATATTGATCATTTATTCATTTTATAACAAACTTCTTATCTGACTCTATTTCCTTCCTCCTACTTCTTTCCTTCCTCCGTTTCCGGCCTGCTCTGTCAGTCCATCCTCTCATCTTTAATTCCCTGCCTCCCCGCCTGCCTGTGCTCTACATCACTCTGCTCTTGGCAGCCGCGTTGTGTGTTTTTTTTTTTTTTATATGTGCATCTATTTAAAGATCTAAACCGTGTTGGACCTGCCAACTGGAGTTGTAGTTAGAAAATATGAGGCAGACTCTGTGAACTGTACTGCTTCTGAACCCAGTGAACCTGCACGTTGTGGCGTGGCGTCAGGCGAAGCCCAGAGAGGCGGGAGCAGGAAAAGTAGGCTACTGGGTTAGACCAGAATATGTTATGCACTTATTTAACAGCATCAGGAGGGGACGAGGTTCAGAAAGTTCATCTGTGGTGATGGAGATGACACTGATGATTTGTGGAACAGAAATATGTCGGTATTAAGATGGAAGAATCGTAATTGACTAAATTTATATTTGTGTGTTTTATGTTTTTGTGTGATGTTCTGCAACAGTCTGCTCAATATTTGATTTTATTTTCCCATGTGTGTCTTCCAGCACTGGGAGGTGTTTAAGGTGATAACGGAGGTTTTCATCCTGGTGCCTGCGCTGGTCGGACTCAAAGGAAACCTGGAGATGACCCTGGCTGCTCGCCTCTCCACTGCTGTAAGAAGGGCTGGCTGTTTTCATGCAGTTTCATATGTGTTTCAAAACATAACAACTTTATTCAAACCCATTGCTTGTTGAAACAGAGAACTGTATATCACTACTACAGTCTCTCATGCACAGTTGATTCAGTTATAAAGTCACACTCAGGAGAATATATTTGTTGTCATTAGAAACTAATATTGTTGGCAAAATGAGGTCTGTTTATTTTAGTCCGAGCTGCACATAGGTCCACCAAGTAAGCTACTTTAACCTTAAGCTGTTAAAGGGTTCTTATAATGAGTAATGTGTAATGCAACATGTTAAATTATTCAGAAAGACAAGGGTTCATGTTTTAGTATTTGGCTCTTAGGCAGATGCTGCAGCAGTTTGTAGTTCTTTTACAACCTGCCTGAGTCTAATTCTCAGAGTATTTATCTGTCGTCCGTGTAGGTTATGATAACACTTTACTGACCGACTTCAGTGCTGAGATGTGGGGACACGGTGACGCTGACGCTAGCGTCCAATAGAGAAAGAAACACAAACAACCAAACAATCAGTTTTGACTCCAGAAACTTGTTTCAACAAGCCCACACATTACAGTGTAATTATTTAGTACTTATGGGGTTTAAAACAACAACATACTTCCACCTTGGTACCTACAAGTAACTCTTTCCCATTCAAGTGAATGATAACATGGTCTCAGACTTTTGGACCCCACTGTATATCAGGACAAACGTGTAGGTACAGGTGGAGAAGAGACAAAGAGGTTGAGTGTAAGAGCGTAAGAGATAAATTACACATGCTGAATATTAACAGGGTACAGTGGTAACATTATTTTTTATCAGGACAAGAAAAATGAGGCAGCAGTCCCCATAATGGAGCACCATATGTCAAATAATATTCCAAAGAAGTGCCGTTATATCTGTAGCAATGAAATAGTTATGTGTTTTAACAATGATGATGAATGCAGAGGAACAGTGGTGTTGTTCTGAGGTCTGATGTGAAGCCCAGCCTCGTGTCATAGCTAGAGCAAAAGGAAGTACTGACTAAGCCCGGTGGTACTGAATCCTGTAATGATTTAATGTGCACTGTATAATTATAAAAGTACTTACAGTGTGATGTATTACCACATCCGACCTGTATCCTTTGTTACTGCCTCTTATTTCTTGTACTTGTTCCCTTGTTCCTACTAGTAGGTACCTGGTATTATTTCATTGGTAATTACACTGTAATCTGTGGGTTGTAATTTAAACTGCTACCCAAAACTTTAGAAAAGATTTTCAGTTTCAGTTTCATCTCCTAAGTCAGACCTGTTGTCTGCTCGTCTGCCTGTTTAAAACAATGAGCTATAATGTTCTATACTAACATGTTTCAATACTTAATCATGTCAAAACTAAATCTACATCTACATCTACTACATCTGAACAGTTGAACCTTCCTTACTGAAATTGGTGTCTCTGGTGTTTTTAGGCCAACACAGGTCAAATGGACGACCCTGATAAACAATGGACGATGGTGTGCAGCAATCTGGCACTAATACAGGTAACTTCTATTTACTGCACACATTCACACAGCTTACTGTTTTCCTCCTGGTGAATTGAACATCTTTGGGTTTTGGGAAAGAATAAAGTCCTCTGTCTCTCCTCATTCTCTGCAGGTTCAGGCCACAGTGGTGGGCTTCCTCGCAGCAGTGGCAGCCGTGTGTTTAGGAGCCATTTCCAGAGGAGGCATTGAACTGGACCAGGCGGCTGTTCTGTGCGCCAGCAGCATCACCACTGCCTTTGTAGCTGCTCTGTCTTTAGGTCAGTGACCTGCAACACTTTCATTGTTTTGCCTCGGAAACATCTATTGCAGTATTTTACAGCAGAGTTTCAGTTTGCAGCACAGCTTCACTGCCATGTCCTTGCACAGCAGAAAGTCTTAAATTAAATCTGTTACTATGACAGAACCAAATGCCACTCACATCCCACTGTATACGGTGTATATACTGTACATGCCACCAGAACATCTTCAGTGCAGCCTCAGTCTCTGAGCTCTACTGGAGGGTTGAACACCATTTTTCCAAAAGATATGATACTGCTGGTGCTGTTTAACCTGATGAAGGTCAGAGGACCTAGATGTTGTAAATAAAATGAGTGACTTTTTGGTTCTTTCACAAAACTCTGAACACAAATTGCTATACCACTAACTCATGCCAGTGACTTCACAGATGAATGAAAGCGTCTGTATCACATTAGATAATGCATCACACACAGCATCAAAATCATTTTATCACACAATTTGTTTCATTTTAAAACAACATTCTCATCATTATCAGATGATGCTGTGAAAAGATCATTAATTCTTATCAAAACCGAGAACGTAAATAGCCGTGAGGAAGTGAGTATTTTATTTGAAATGACCCCTGTAAACATTCATATTATTTATTTAAGATGCTACATCCCTGTAAATATAGATAATAAAGGTTAAATTGACAGATCTATATTAAATGCTCTGTAATGCATTCACTGCATCAGTTTGTCTCTTGCCGTGTTGCTAATATGAGGTGTTTGTATTCAGAGGACTTACTGCTTTGTTAGTGTTAGTGTTTTTACAATTGCAAAAGTGCAAAACACTATCAGAGTAGGGCAAAAAAAAAATCATATTGCATTTATATTGACAGATGAGGTGTCATGAGTCACGGTTTCAGTGGGAATAGTGATTTTTACATTTCCTTCATGACGATATCGTGTAGGTGATTCAGTTTATAAAACCTCCTTTTAATGCATAAATAGAAAGGAACAGATTCATGTCTCATAGTTATAGTAAACAAACCCAGCAGGTTTTTTTGCTGAGCATCTATCCTCACATCTTCCATCACAAAATGTAATTACTGCATTATCTATAATTCATCCTCTCCACAGATGTTCTCGTGTTAATCAGGCTCGAAGAGTGAGGAAACTAAACTGGTTTCGTCTGAGCGAGGAGAACTCTCTGCTGACTCTGCCACTTCAACACGTCTCTATAAATCAGTTTTCTGATGTACAACACATTTTTCGTTTTGCTCAGTTCTAAATGCAGCTTGTCTGAATCTGGGTTTGTCCTTTCTGTGAGGCTGCTTGATGATTTGGAAATTGTGTGTTGATAGAGAAAAACCAACAGACTTTAGCTGAAAGCGTTGCAGCATTATGTTGTCTTGTTGCCCTAATGATTGATTCCGATTCTCATTCATCTTATTTTCTGTTTTTGTCTCATCACCCTCCCTCCACTCCCCCCCGCCCCCGTAGGCCTGGTGATGATCGGAGTGATCATCGGCTCCAGGAAGGTGGGAATCAACCCCGACAACGTGGCCACCCCCATCGCTGCCAGCCTGGGGGATTTGATCACCCTGTCCCTGCTGGCCGGCGTCAGCAGCACACTCTACGAGTATATAGGTGAGCTGAACTCAGATCAGATTTATGACTCTGTGTCACACTTGTCAGTGCTGCTCTGGTGTGTTATGGCTATCAGTCAGTCAGTTCAGTCACTTCAATATTTTGTGCACCGTCTGAATGTGATGAGAATTTATCGGTTCCCTTCAACTTGACAAATCTGGATTTATGATGTTTATCTGAGATCGATCTTATAAAGTGACTTTATTACTGATGATGAGTCAAACAAGAGGAAACATATTGACCATTACAGAACATCATGCAGGTAACCAGAACACAAGATGGCAGCAAAACTCTGATTTATTTTCCCAGTCATCTCATCATGATGTGTGTGTGTGTGTGTGTGTGTGTGTGTGTGTGTGTGTGTGTGTGTGTGTGTGTGTGTGTGTGTGTGTGTGTGTGTGTTCGTGCTTTAGTATAGCACTTTAAATAAGTGTGTTCATACTGTTTCTTCTCTTTGTTCCAAGCTTCTTAATGTATGTGGCCTGTCCCTGATCTATTCAAGGGCCTGTCTGTGTACATGTGTGTGTGTGTGTGTGTGTGTGTGTGTGTGTGTGTGAGTCTCTTTGATGTTTGTCAAAGTGTTTGTGTACATGTGAATGAAAGCCTTGTAAATGTTGATTTAGATTATATTATTTCTAGTCAGATGTAGGAAAAACCTTTTTTTTTCTTTTACTTAACACAGATATTTATGAGTAGAAAATTCCTGCAGCGATTTCTGCCTCACTGAAGCTTACAATAAAGATTTTTTTAATGCAATCCAATACAACAGCCCTGCTGTAACATTAATCTCATAATGTTTAGTTTTTGTTGACATTGTTGGAAATGTGTAAATTAGTTCATATGATTGTTACTGAGGTCACGGTTACAGATGGTGTTGCAGTGGATGACATTATATTGAGACATTGAGAGTCGATGGCAGCGTCAACAAAGACAGAACAAGTTGACTTTACAGCAGAATAATTGTATTGAATCACATTAGATTGTGCAATTGTGCTTAATTAAGTGGACACAGAGTACATAGTCAGTTATTGCCTTTATTGTGTCCTCTACATCTACTGGACCGTTAAACAACTTTATGGGTGAGGAAATAACATTGTACTTCATAGATTCATCTGAAAATCTAGTAAAGATGGTCACTGTTTGATGACAACAGACAATATATTTCACAGATGTTTATTTCTTCACCGCCTCATACCTGTTCCTGTTCCACAGATATATGGTACCTGTCCCCCCTGGTGTGTCTGGTCTTCCTGGCTCTGATCCCTCTGTGGGTGTTGGTGGCTCGACAGAGCCCCCAGATCAGTGAGGTTCTCCGCTCAGGGTGGCAGCCTGTGATAGTGGCCATGTCTATTAGCAGGTATAATATATAGAAATTCACACACTTTGATTTATTTAGTGGGAATGTATACTGAGGCTTTACGTTCAAGATTTGTGATGAAGCTGAATCAAAAATAAAAACTGACAGACTTGAATAAAACAAAATTACTTAGACATTTGATTTCTATATAAGTGGTACTTTGAAGCTTTATGCTGCAGGAAAAATCATTTTCTACACATCAATCTATTCTTTTCCCAGGAGTATATAATTACAAACTGCAGAGTCCCAATCTGTGGCTCATATGGTAAAAAAAAAAGATTGAACTGAGCAGACTAAATAATAAACTGTGTGAACGAACTGCTAATGTGAGTGCAGGCTTCTGTGTTATGCATCTGGAATCAGAATGAAACCAGGAAATAGTTAGTTATAACAATAACTACAGGGTGATTATAATTTCCCTGTTTTTAAGTAATGCAGTGCAGCATTCAATTGTCATACCAACTTGATGAAAGCACAGACTAATAACAGGTGTCAGAAAAACTATGAAAATACAACAGTATCCAACAGTATGTATTGCACTGACCAAAAGGCAAGTCAGAGCTATTGTCCAGTTCCTCTAACTGATAAATGAAGTTAGACATCAAAATATAACCTGGCCTGGATCACAGATAAATGATGCATTAACAACCAAACACTTGCACAGTGTCTTAACTCGTACACAGATCTGACTGGCTGAACATACAGGACAGGCCTCATATGATAGTATTTTATTCTTTAGACACTGATTACACTATCACACCCCCCCACAGGCCTTTTATTCTGAAGGTCAGCAGCAGAGGTGTAAAGCTATTTGTTAGGATGTGTGTGCATGTGTGCACATGCACGGTTAAGTTGCGGCTGGTTTCGAAGGTCATGTAACCACAAACAAAGCTAACAGGCTAGGCTATGAAAACTTAGCTACGGTAGCTTTCACTGCCAGCAGCCCTGTGGAAGCAGCACACACTGTCCAAATGTAACAGACTGACTTTATCATGTTTCTGTGTAAATGCATCACAATAAAGAAACTGTCAGGAGAGTGAATGATGAATGAAAAGATGTTTTCTGTCTTTTCATCTTTACTAATTAACAATTTAATTCACTGAGCAGCTCAGAGGCTACTGGCAGCTACCGGACACTTTTAAGGTGGAATGTTTTCTTGTGTGTTACTCAATCTAAGATTGACATTTGGAAATCAATCAATTTCATTTGTTTTTATCAGCTTTCTTTAATGATCGGATCTTCAAGCTCTTAAAGATGTATATAAATTTCAACTGGATTATGTGAACTGTGGATGTTTTATTTCATCACTGGCGGAGCACTGTTCCGGTGTGCTCCAGCAGCACTACACCTATGGTCAGAGGTCTTTTCGATGCCATGAGTGCAACTTGGCTGTCTGTCTGTGCAGATTGCAGATCTAAGAAATCCTGGTAGTAAGATGTCCAGTGAGTAAAACATAAGTCAGCCCTCTGAAGTGGTAATTAAACAGCTGAAGCAGGATAAGCTGACATCAGGCTGGGAAACCCCGCCAGTACCTGCATGTGATTCTGATTCCCTCTGTGTTTGTGATTTCCAGTTTCGGAGGACTCATACTGGACAAGACAGTGAGTGATCCCAACTTTGAGGGCATGGCAGTCTTCACGCCCGTCATTAACGGTAAGCTGATTGGTCTTTAAAGCTAAATGAAGCCACAAGGAGGAATCACACAGAGTTACATTTGTATTTTAGCCTTTCAGTGGATGTGGTCCAGAGTGATGCATCGTTAAGATTAAAGCAGCAGTTTTTCAGCAGTGAGCATGGTAACCCCCAGGTGCATTCAAAGAAAAACATATCACTCATCTATGGAAGGATCATAATGAACATGGCAAAAGATGACATCACAACTGTACTGATATTGACATTATATTGATCTAAAACAGGAATAAACGAGGTTAGTGTGGTGGAGGCGAAGAGAGTGAAAGTTAAATCAAAGCAAAGAAAATACACATGAACTAACAACTTTCATTTCAGTCATATTTGATCAAATAGCCAAACCTGTTCCTGCCTCTAAATTTATACAATGACATTTGGAGGAACAGGTTGTTTATTCTTTGGGAGCTTCTAGTATGAATCTGAGCAGCAACCCAAACATTGAGTTAAAAATGCAGAAGAGCAGAATAGTAATGTTTCTTTAGATTTGGTGTTGAGTGTGTCACTAATCCCCATTAACACACCTAGGGTTCTTAAAATAACTTTTCAGATTGATTTCCTTCCTCCCACACAGCTGCGGGCAGCTGTTTGTTGTTATTATTTATTTATCTATTTTTATTTATTCATCTTTTCTAACTCACAAGTTCTGTTTCGTGGTCGTGCAGTTGCATACGGAAAGGATGCCTGACATGACTTTAGAAAGGTGCTGTGAAGCATTGTTTACAACAGTGGTGTAATCAGAAAACTAAAAACAGAAGACATACAATTATGTAACAAAAAGGTTAATGTGTATTTGATTATTTCTTTAAACGAAAAGTTTCCTGCCCAGCAAGTTCCTCTGAAGCCTTAAAGTGTGCATCAACAAGTAGGGGCCTAGGTCTGAGAGATAAACATGTTTATTAAAAAGAAAAAGAGGAAAAACATTTTTTAATTGCACAACAGGAGCAAATTTCTCAAATGTTTTGAAATAGCAAGCATCTGTACAAAACTGTTTCCTGAATAAATTACAGTGAATAAATGGAAAAAATTATGGTTTAAAAACAGGAACTATCTGATCAAAATAAGTGAAAAAGACTATTCATTTGACATTTGATTAGTACCGTAAAAAGTATTAAGGTCAAATACACAGCTGTGGCAAACAAGACACCAGAACGCTTCTTACCATACCTGATGACCTATCTCAGTCAGTTTCTTTCAATTTAATTTAAATTGCCATGGTGAAATGAACTGAAACCAGTGGCCATCTGGAAGGTAGGAAGTCTTAAATCATATGTGATACTTTGGAAAATGTTTGGCTCTAATATTAAAGTAATACATAATTTAGAATCACTGGGCTAAAACATAAGCAGCTGCCAAAACGTCCAGTAAATGAAGCCTTAAAACCACTGGAACATTTTGAGAAGCACCATTTGAGACGCACCAAGGCCAACATGTGGAGCATCAAGCTGCTCTGATGATTCACTCTCAAGTTCCTGTTTTGCTGTCTCATCAAAAATGTATGAGTTGTCTTAACAATACAGGAAGCTGTTGAGCTCATCAGCTCAGCCAGTTTCATGGAGCAGTTATAGGAACCATTTGAGCTTTTTCTAAAATCCAACTTCAAACAGTGGTTGTCCGATCATAGCTTAGCAACTGTAACTAGGCACAGTAGGTCTCTGAGGCTTTGGATTTCTCTACTTGGAGAAACTTAAGGAATAATTTTAGCAAACATTAGCATGTCAGTTTAACTAGCTTACTACCTACAGTAGCAACCGAACCCAGCATTACCTCCACGGCCAAGGAGCATTTCATCACACTACTGTATTTGGTTGGGTTACAGGTTATGTTACAAGGAAAGAAAAAAAGAAGAACTTAAAAAAAAGTTTATGCTAACATTAGCCATGCTGTTTGCACGCCAGAAACTCCAGCAAAATTAATTATTCGAAATAGCGACATTCAAACACATCAGTTACTGCTCAACCTAAAAGACTTTTTCTCTTGTAATGTTAAAAGTAAAACTTTTTTGAAAATACCAGCCATAAATTCAAACTTCTCTCTTACTTATTTGGACTAATTAGCGCTGCACTGCAATAAAAGACATCTAACATGTAGCTTTAGCCTCAGTCTGTAGCATTACTTTATGCATGTAGCCACAGACAAATGTAATAATCTTTCTGCAGGAAACTGCACTGATCTTGTAAACTGACCTGTGTGCAGTTCCTAACAGTTTAATTTAACCTTTTTGGATTCGCATGCATCTTTTTTCTCCATGAGAAAAATCACAATCAACCGTAGAAATCAAGAGAGCGATGCTGTTTCAGATTGATGAAGAATCCTCTCAGACGTAGAGGAGTGCAGGCAAAGAAATAAGCAGCCTTCAGAAGAAGTGGTTTGGCTATGAGGTGATGCATGCAGGGATCCGCTGAGTATAAGAAAGAAGTCGATTTAAACCACTAATGGTGCACACCCAGTGCCCTGGCATAGCCGACAGGGCCTTTAATAACCAGACTCTCGCTGTCACTGTTTCTCATTTCATCTCTTCCCATCTCCCACTGTTTCTCTATCTCCCTCTCTCCGTTCCTGTGAATTTCTAAATTCACCAATCTGGTTTGAATTTCCTATTTTTCCCTCACTGGCTTGCATATAAACCAGTTTTATGTTTTACTAAAAAGTTCCTCCAGTCTTTTCCATCTCACAAAGAACATCTGTGCCGTTTTGTGGGGTAAATAACTTGGAAAGGTGTTTGATGTAACTGAATTAGGCACAGATACCCTTGTCAACACTAAAATTAAAATGGACTGCAACCAGTGGGATCTGGAAAATTTGTTTTGCATTCAGAAGAAACTTGGCTTTGAAGAAGTGAAGCAAATGGCCCAACTCTCACTAGAAAGATAAAATCTTACATCTCTTAACATTTAACCCATGTTAAAGCCTTTTTGGTTGCTTTGAAGCACGTAACATCTGGAAAGATTTAAAAATCTGAAAATGACTTATCAAACAGATCGTACATCTTGACACAAGGGCAGTTAGAAACAAGCTATTTACCAGAATTTGAGAAAAGGCACGTAATGATTCCACCACTACCAGGATCATGACTCATGTTTCACTGTCGGAACCATAGGGCTGCATGCGGTTGACTTAGTTTCCATACGTACGTGTTGCTGCTTGGTATCGGGTTTGTATTCATCTCGGTTACTGCGACTCCACCGGCCAGGTCTTTGCTGTGCTTTGGCCTGTGTGGCTTATTAAGATGGACTCTGCTCTATCAACCGTGGCCAGATCATGGCCCAGCCAAGCTTGTGTCATTACTTGGCTTAATTTGTGTGCAGGCGATGATGAAGGAGATTAAGCGTTACTGATTTTAAAAGCTTGTTTACTGTCCCTTGTTTGGAAGAACTTTCTGTCTCATGATAATGACAGTAACAAATCAATATCAGCTTTTCAAATCAATGTGTGAGAAAACAAAAGGTCTTTGTCACTTTTTTGTGCTTTCTTGAGCACACAATAAATCTTTGCTTTTCTTTTATTGCAGAAATGAATTTACAACCAGTCGATTGAAGTGGTTGCTCTGTATTGTGTCACAGCTTCATTTTTATACTCATTGATTTACTGATTGTGCTTTTCTTCCTCCCCCGTGTAGGAGTGGGTGGTAACTTGGTGGCCATCCAGGCCAGTAGGATCTCCACCTACCTGCACTTTTGGAGCATCCCGGGCGTGCTGCCCTATAAGATGAGGCAGCACTGGCCCAATCCCTGTATCACCTTCTTCTCCTCAGGTAGCTCTGCCATAATGGACACACACACCGTGGCCATATGCATAAAATCATAGGTATTTAACCAAAGTGCTTACACAGGAAGTCTTAGAATAAGAGTGACTGTATCTAATGTAATGTAATTTGAATTCTTATACAACAGATGTTCTGGTGCAAATGCATTCATCTCAATCTGTTCCTGTGCATTATGAATTTATAACATGTGCAGACATCCTGCTCTGTGTTAGGGTCTTGAACAGTATTTTCATATTGGCAGTAAATTAAAACGGGGCAACTCGATGGCTGATTGGTTGGTTCACATACCACATGGGCGTAAAAAGCTCTGAGCAGCAGGTTCGGCTCAGGGCGGGCTGGGCTTGGTAAATGCATGTCACTCCCCTACTCTCTCTCCCAGTACTTCCTGTTTGTCTTCATCGTCAAATAAAAGCATATAAATGCCCCAAATAATAACTTTTAACCATAAATATGCCAAAAACAAACATAGATCAAAAGACTGTGTAATGTGAAAATTGTCGCTTGTGGTAACGAACACAAAGAAAATGATCACCTGACTTTAGAGTTCCCCTCATAGTCTTGAAGGGTCTTTGTTTTGGTTGGATATTCTTTCAGCTCTCCTCTCTGTGTCTCCCAGGGGTGAACTCCAAGTCTGCGCGCGTGCTGCTGATGCTGGTTATCCCCGGTCACCTGGTCTTCCTCTACGCCATCTCTCTGCTGCAGGGAGAGGAGGCGCCTATCTCTATAGCCTTCACCGTCTGCTACCTGTGTGCTGCTCTGCTACAGGTAAGCTGGCGCAGTTCCATACACACATGTTTGTGATGTTTCCGTGTTCCTCTTTCACTGCAGTAAAACAGAAGAAGTGTTAACTACCATTGGCATCTTCCTGCCAGTGGTGGTCAACGCTGAACGGTTTCTCATGAACTCACTGGCCCTCAGTTGGCCCTGAAGTTTCACACGGCTTTCTGATACAAACTGTGGAAACCAGTCATCAGACGGTACATTGTAAGACTTTGTACAGTCTGATAAAAATGGCTGCTGCCACCTGTTACCTAGCTGTGAACTGGCCGGTGCCAGATGTTGGTGTTTCAGCGGCTGAGTGAGATAGAGAGTTGTTCCAGGACAGAACCAAAAGTACACCGCACTCCTGACCTCCTCAACATAACATCACCTCAGCTGCTAAGTGTTTATACAAACCTGACACTCATTAAACACACAATGTTTGATGGTGGTGTTTGTATTCTTGCACAGAATTAGACGTTGTGTTCTTTGGTATCAAGTCAAGGACTGTTTGTAAATCCCAATAAACTCTTGGAGATTCAAACAAAGCTCAGACTTCATAGTTGCCTGAGTCCAGAAAAGTTGACTGAGACCTTTTCACTGCTTGGAAGATTCGTAGGAAGCTGCTATTGAGATCACTCGCCTGGGTAATGTTCCGAAATAACACACACAAAACATACACAGGCGCACTGAGAAGTACACCAATACCCTTTTTAAACCAAAATTAACGCATATATGTGGGTTTTTAAATGCACTGAGCGTGAGCTGCTAGCTGCTATGCAGACTGGTTGTATCTCACCTGCAGGCTGGTGCTCCTGTAAGTGTCAGAGCCTCTGTGTGAGATGCTTCAGTTGGTAAATGTGTGTTTTTAAAACTTATTTCAGCGAGCTTACATGGCGGCTAGCCGCTAGTTAGCAAGTTTAGCACAGCCGTGCCGTGGGTAGCCTTTAGACAATGTAAAAATGAGATGTAGCTGCAGTGTTTCTGGTTTAATAGCACCGTGCTGAGCAGGTGACAGGTCTGTCTACATGCTTACGTCACTGCTGATTGGAGCTGGAGCCAATAAATACCCCTGACTACTGCAGAGTCATTTGACCCAGGACTGAATGCTGATTGTAAAGGGGCTTCAACAGAGGAATATGTAGCAACTTCACATCATGGAAGCATATCATCTGTGCAGGCCAGCAGAAATGTTTTTCAGCGCTGTGAACAATTATTTTGGTGAAATTAGTTTGAACCTGAATAGAAGCATCATAGAAGCAGCTGTACTATTCATTAAGGCTAGAGGTTGTGGAGATTGATGTATTTCGTACACTTACTGGAATTTTTGTACAGCCAGATGTCATTGGATGTTAATGGGTTTTTTGTCCACATGCAGAAATACCCTTGCTACTCCATCACTGAACTAGTCATGTGCTTGCGTATATGCTGGTGATTTCAGTTTTAAAAATCTTTTCTTTTTTTTTTCTATATCATTTTTTTTCTGTTTTCTTCTCTCTTTAGGTGGCTATCCTCCTTTATGTTGCTGACCTCATTGTCCGCTTGATGTGGAGAAGGAGTCTGGACCCGGACAACTTCTCCATCCCCTACCTGACCGCCCTGGGCGACCTGCTGGGCACTGGCTTCCTGGCCTTGTGCTTCCGCTGTGTCTCACTTGCTCAGAGCCTGGGTCTATGAATTTTCCCCTGTACCATGAACTCTTAGCCAGCCACTGTCTTGTTGCACCGATTTTGTTTGCACAGAGATGCTTTTGATTGGACAATAAAGCATTTTCTAATCTTTATCACAGGGCCAGTTCATCCCAAGGAATTTGTCACAAATTCAGACCTTTACACTAGTGGAGAGACAGCACATGTGACACCCACCCACTTACACCCATCCATCTGGGTGTAAAGTTTGCTGCCTGAAAATGTCCGGCCCTCAGCTGGATCTGATTCTTTTATTCAAGTGCAAAAGACTTCAAAATATTTTGAAGTTTTACTTCTCTCCTTCAGAACATCTGCTACACTATTTTAGTTAAAAATCATTCCTCTTTATTTCTGTGGTCTAATTTCCCTGCACTAACAACAGTTTGGTGGCTCTGTGCTCACCTCGTCTCTTAGCTCATCTCTTTGGCTTCATCAGAGGAATATGTAGCAGCAGAACATCATAGCAGCAGAACATCATGGCAGCATATCAACTGTGCAGGCCAGTAGAAATGTTTTTCAATGGCCTTCACTGTGAACAAACGGTTTGTTTGTGGAAATTTGTTTGAACTTGAATAGAACAAACAGACTTAAAGCAGCCCTCATTTAGGTGGGCTGTACTATGCATTAAGGCTAGAGGTTGTGGAGGTTGATACATGTCGTACAGTAACTGGAATTTTCATGGATGTATGTCCAATATATGAGTTTGGATCCGTCTTTACTTTTTTAGAACAAATGGAACAGATGGTTTTTGTCATGCACAAAAGTAACACATCACATGAAAAAAAAACTGAATCTCCATTATTATTCATATAATATACTTCATGAGAGTCTAATAACCAAAATCCCCCATTTTTCTACAGTTTTTGCTGAATTAATTTTTACGTTTTTTGAGATAGAGCTGTCTGACAGACAGATGGCATGAGGTATTTTCATGGCCAAATCCAAGTGGCAGGCTGCACAATGGAAACAGTGTGATTAGGAGGAGGACTATTAGTAGGTGTGGTTGGAGATTGTATCAGTCATAAACATCATGCAGAGAACAGTGCAGAGCAGCTCCACCTCATGTACTAATAGTAAACGGTGACTGCTGTGCAGGAGGTGCAGAATCATCATATCATTCTATAGCGCACCTGAAAAAATAATGGCGGATACAGTAACATATTTAGTCGCTCTGTTTGTTGGAGAATTATTACATAGTGTTTTTTTGTGAAATGAGGTGAGGATCCAAACAAAACAAAACTTATCATAAAGACTGTTTGACTTTGGGAGGGGTGGAGGGCATACACCAGCAAGTTTTTGACAATTATAATTGATGTGTTTGTGTCCAGCATCCCCACTCACTGTGTCTATGATGGCACCTACTGGCATCAATAGTGAAGATTAAAAATTATTCCAGACTAGTGGAATAAAATCAAAATCCATGAAAAGATACTGTTAAAGAAATGATTTGATCTTTTGGAAAATAGACTTATCTGCCAAGAGTTAAATGAGGAGATTGATGAGATTGATAACACTGTATGCTAAAAATGAGTTTACAGCCAGCTAATGTAGTTTAGCACAAAGACTGGAAAAGGGGAAACAGCTAGGCCTCGCTCTGTCCAAAAGGTAACAAAATCTCTTACCAACATTTACTAAAACATATGTCTCTTGTTTAAGTGTAAAAACAAAAATTCACTCATTTTTGTGGTTATGTGCAAACCTATTTTTTGGCCTGGAAGTTCAGTTTTTGTATGGATTAAACAAATGAGATATAACGTTAATTAGTCAAATCTAGAGGTGCTTGTAGGTGCCTGGATTCTGACAATGGCAGGCTAGTTCTTTCCTCCTGTTTCCAGTCTTCCAGGTTGAATATAAATTGGTATCGATCTTCTCATCTAACGCTTGGCAAGAAAGCAAATAACATTTTTTTCCAAAATCTCAAACCTTTCCTTTAATGGGCGGGAAAATGATTTGCTAAAGCTACAGTAATAGGCCTGTAAACATTGATGGCTGTTGCTTCTAACACACTTCTTCACTGGGATCTATTTGATCCCAGTGAAAAGACTACATTTCTGACTTAAAGCCCCCATCCCTCACAAAAACTGTTTCCAGAATACCTAATATGCAGATGACGTATTGCTTTTTGTTGCACATAGATATACAATGCCATTAAACTGGCACATGCAAATGATACAGTAATAAATATAAATAAGCAATGAGATTGTTTTTCAGATTCTACATCATAACAGAAACTGTTTAAAGACCCAGATGTTACCTTCTAAAGCGCTCTGAAAAATGTCACCACACATCTCACTATTTGTAGAGCAATGTCAATATTGAACAAATATTTTGCAATATTTAAATTTATTGTGAATTTTGCGCTGCCACTCAATCTAAAAAAACAAAAAAAAAAACAGCAATGAACTTACACAGATGACTTCTACATGTATTTGTTTTCAACCATCAGCCCAGGTTTATGTGTTTACATTGATTATTTAGCTGCAGAGGATCTTGGGTATTCCCTCACTTACTGCCTTACTGCTCATTATAACGTAAGAACCATGAAACCTCATCATTACTGTAGTGAGTGCATATACATGCACACGTTACTCTTTAGTGTGTTCAGACAGACAGCGAGGTGAATTGACCTTGCGTCATCCGCACACAAGCTGGAACTCACCTTTAACTCCAGTTCTTTATATTTTACTCCAGTCTCTCTCCATTTTTCCTCTCATCTTGTCACTACATAGCCAACATTAGCATTAACAGCTGTTTACTCACCAGTCTAGAAGAAAAGTTGCGAGTTCAGCATCAAATTTCTTTCTTTTACTTACCAAGAGCTTTTTCCAGCAGTGGAAATCAACTATTGCCTTGATCACGTCTTTTCTTCAACTGAGTGTGTTAACCAGCTAGTCGTGGCCCATCTCGTCACTTTGTGATAGCGAGTCAATGTAGCCTCCAATCTGCCCTGTAGACCCTGATTAACTCTTGCAACGATGGCCAAAGCTTTGTCAAGCAACAATCACCATCAGTGGCCGAGTCCCTTTAACACCGTCCTGGGCGAATTTGTGTCTCTTCTTTCTAACTAATTTCATCCTTCCATTGACTTTGTTTACAATCACATCATGTCTAAAATTCACCTCGCATTCTGTTTGAAGTAACACCTATTATTCAATTAACAGTTAAAGTCATGTTTAAGCATCTCTATATTCAAATTGTGTATAATTTCAGCTGACATAAATACACAAAAAGATAACAATTAATATATAACTGCAAAAACCACAGTATTCTGGATTCAGAACTTAAATGTCTGAAGTACACTGGCCAGCTCTCTAACCTTGCTGTCATACTTTGTGTATGAGCTTCATATCAAAGATTTACACAATATCTCAAAAACAACAACAAGAAATACAAACGTGTGTGTAAATGCACTCATTAAAATCACATGGAACATGTTTGCTGTTTGCTGTTACTCGTACCTATTTTTAGAGACGAACCTCATAAACACTGAAATCTGAGGCACTTCTGAAAACAACCTGTCTGAATATTAGTGTGAGGTATTTCAGTGTTAATAGTGCTTTGCTAAAAGCTTTTATTGTGACACTGTTACACAGTACTTTCTACACTAGAGGGTAATGAAATCTTAAGATGTACTATTTGAGTCACAGTTTATTTCACTCGAGTTTACTGAGATTAATGTGTTAACTGTGATACTGTAAGAATTAGAGTAAAGGTAGTGTAGTACCAGCACGAAAGTGTGTCTTAATCGATTGGGCTGGATGATATAACCTGTCACATTTATATCGGTAATGGATGTAATAATCTTTTTTTTTTAAATACATCATTGTATTTATTTCCATTATTGTGTTGGGTTGCTTCTTATGTTTGTTCCAATATATTATCATTATTATTATTATTATTATTATTAATTAACAGTTTGACCAGTTAATAATTCTAGACCTGTTGACATTATTGATTGGTTAAATGTCCATTAGAAGTCACTGGTTTCTGTTGCTATTCTTAAACTAAATATATGGAATTTATGGTTTTATAGCTTGCTTGAATTTTTGAGTGAGTAATTCTTAGTTTGTAATAATGGTGGTCATTTAAAGGAGTAGGCTAGTTCAGTGTTTGGGAAACATGTTTATTAATCTATTGCCAAGGTTTAGATGAGAAAATTGCAAGACGCCAAAACAAAACTGGTTCTATTCCAGAAGTAAAAAACCTCAATTTAAAATCCCGTTGACATTTCTGACATTTCTAATCGTGCAAATAACTAAAAGTCCAGTGTTGGAACACGTAGCTTTTAGCATACTGTATGTCACGTGGCTCACTCTATATGTTTGGATAACAAAAGAAAAAAAAAAGATGGCCATTAAATATTTCTGCTTTCAGCGGCCTTGAAGGAACACCATTTCCCAGAAGCTTTAGAGTACCATGGAATCATGCTCATAAAAACAGTAGCACCACAGGATTAACCATTGTAGGAGTTTTTATATGGATTGTAATCCAAAGAATACTTAAGTTTCCTAAAAATACACATTAAAGAAATATTGAATGGATGAGTTACAGAGGCTACTGTGCCTGATACCTCGGTTTTCTATACCTATGTATTCTAAATCTGAAAGTAAAGCTAAAGCCAGTGGGCAATTAGCTGAGCTTAACTTGTTCTACATTCAAAGTAATTAAATAAAAGAGACAAGATGCTTTTTACATGGAGTTTAATGCTGTAATGTTGGTGTGACGTAATGGGCCAGTAACTATAGCACTTAAGGTAAATAGCTCCAATGTGTAACTCTCTGTAAAACTACAACTTGTAATTTTTACTTAAAAAGATATATAAGGTATATAAGGTATATAATAATTTAGAGAAAACTATGCAGTTTCCCCCTGCTTTCCCGCAGTCTTTATGCTAAGTAAGCTAAGCTAACTGCCTGCTAGCTATAGCTTTATATTTAGCAAACAAACAGGAGTGGCTTCAATCTTCTCATCTGACTCTTACCAAGACAGTTAATAAACATGTTTCCCAAAATGTTCAAATATAACCTTTAAAAAAATATCTGGTTTATCATCCAGCCCTATTATGTCAAAGAGTGTGATGGCAAAAATCTCATTGCAAACTTGCACTTTTGGTTTAATAGTTGCCTTGAAAACAAAATCAATGTTTAAAATGAACTGTGTCTTAGCTAAAATGTCGTCATCTACAACCATGTCAATGTCAACAAATAGCTTTATCCGCGGTGTTGCAGCAGTCCTTTCTCTCTTGCTTTCTGTAGACAAAACTTTGTACTGTACTTCAATGTTGACACTGCCACATGAAGACTGTAGGGGCTTCTAAAATGCCTTCATTTTCTAATCTTTGCTGTGTTCACTGTCACCCGAGCTTCCACTCCCAGTGTGTTGTCTTATGTGTGCGCAAAGATCAAGTGTGGAATCAAAAACATGACAAATGTTTGGTGAGTGTTTATGTGATTTTTGTGGCTATGAACAATTATATTTTAATAAAAACCAACAGTGTTATGGAATCTGTCTTACTTTGACACCATCACGTCATTTATTATTAAAAAAATTGGACACTAAAGCCACTATTGCTACTCTATGTGTATGATTTTATTATGTTTTTACTTTGGCTCCATCAAATGAAACATCAAGTTAGTTAGTCAGGTTTCCATCCACAAGTAGCTCAAATTTTAACCACATTTCCAGAAAATTGAGGAAGATGTAAAAAAGTTTCCATCCACTGCTGTTATATAAATATTAGGAATTGGTCTCATTGAGATAAACAGCTCGTGGCACTAACTGCAGCCAGTAATGTGGCTTTAAATCGGTAAGTCCCTCATCCAAAGGGACTTAAAAATCGAACTTAAGGCAAGAGTCATAGAAAGGATCGGCACACTGTGCTAACAGCTTCCAGCTATTTTAATAAAGCAACGTTTGGATCTGCAGGGATCTTTATCAGACTCTGTCAAAGCTCCATCACAAAGCAGTCTATGTCTATGTGACACTGAAATTCAGCCTATGTTTCAAGTTGTTTTTATTCTCTCTATAGAGGCATGCCCAGCTCTGCTCTGATTGGTTCAGCCTGAGGGCAATTTGACTCTCAATCATGTAGCTCATAATCACCTGGGTGATGAATGTTTGTGTCTATATAAAGCCTGTTCTGCTTTGTGATGGTGCTTTGACAGTGCCTGATGAAGATATCTGTAGATCCAAACGCTGCTTTATTAAAATTGCTGGGAGGTATTATCTCAGTGTGCAGATTCTGTTTCATACTCTTGCCTTAAGGAGGAGAGGCTGCAGGAATATGACATAAGTGAAAGTGCACCATGGAATCTCCTATGATAGAAAATAACAGGATCATTTATGTCTGTTTTGTGTTAATTTGAGGAGGGTTATTGCTCCACACTCATCTGCTGCTATTTTTCTTCAATGGACGTTTAAGTCACATGCTTTATGTTAGTTGCGATTTATCCACTGTTTATCTGTTTCCATTGTACTGTTGGATTTTGCTTTACCAACACCAACCTTTCTACATCAGCCTTGCTGAAATTATTTTTGCCATACTTGAGTTTTTTCCAATTTTTTAAGGTTTCCACTCAGGTTTTTTTTTCTTTTTTTCTTTGAAAATGTGCATAAAAACAGCAGGGGGGGGGAAATCTGGCTGACCACAATGCAACACTTCAACTACAGCATTGTTTGGGATTGTTTAATTTTTTTTTTTTTTTTTTTATGAGCACACACACACACACACACACACACACACACACACACACACACACACACTATCAGAATCATTTCAAATATGCTACACTAACCCATTAAATTGCAATCTCTTTTGATTACAATGACAGATCTGTTGAAACATGTCACTTTATGACAACTGGCATGTCTAAAACTCTACATGTAACGCCCCTCCCACTGTCTTGGAGGTTGTCCTTGCCAACCTCAGCATGCAGTTGTTTGACATTGGAGGGCCGTCAGCTGATGCAGTTCACCTGGGCCTTCCAGACTATAAAAGCTGGCCCATGTGCTTACTTGCTTTTCCAACTGCTGATATCCATTTATGTTGGTGTCATATTTTGCTTTTACAGCACATATGCTACTCCATACACCCATGCGCTGATTTTATGGCCGGTTCCACACCCCACTGCTCATTTGTCTTACTCTTTAGTGATAATAAATTGTTTGTGTTCAGTACAGCCTTTGTGTGGACTCCCTTCTTATCACATTCACTGAACCAGTCTGTGACAGGGGCTATTTGTAAGTTTTCTCCGTGGCGAGCGTGGTTTCTTGCCAGGAGCAGGCGGTGGTGATTGTCACTTGACAAGAGTGACAGTGACAAGAGCCATCGTTGCATTTACAAGACAAGAGGTGATAATATGTTTCTGAGCAGAGCTACAGCATCGGTGATAAAAGGAATTAAGTTTGATGCAGAACTCGCAGCATTTCTTCTAGACTGGTAAGTAAACAGCTGTTAATGCTAAGGTTAGCTGTGTAGCATTAGCAAAACTTACAAATAGCTCCTTTTTAAATACTCCTGGCTTGTTCATTCAGCACTGCAGGCAACCATAAATATTGCACTGAGGATAGTAAAAGGTCATCTTTGTCCAGTATAACTCAGTGGAAATCTTCCTCTACCATCAGCAGAGGAAAAAAAAACCTTTGAGAGAATATCTTTATAACTAATATCATGAGTTTAACATATGTGTTTGTAAAGGGAAACAATATAAGACGACACACACAGTGTGTTGCTGTTAACAAACTGTATTTGTTGAAACTTCAACGTAACCAGACAGTCAATCATCACATTCACAGCTTCGTGGCACAAGTAAACTGGTACTTGAGATCCTCTCAGATTGTGCTGGGTTCACAGTGACTCACCATGTCACCAATCTGACTAAAGGAACATCTCTACAGAAAATGTCTGTCTAGCTGTGCTCATACACAGCAGCGTCTGGGTATTTGAGATGGAAATACAGCATGTGTAGTCTCTGTGAAAGAACAAGCTACTTGTTATTTGTATTCTGTATTTTTCAGGATAAAAAAAAAAAAAGGAAATTAAAAGGTAAAACATATATTTTGTGCAGCATGTCATTGAGCCAGTAGGAAGAAAAAAAACATTAAGGGTGTGATCGGTTTTTGGCAAGTTGCAGCTTCTTGCAAATTATGGCTTAAATCACACACTGCTACAAAGGAGAGCATTAAAAATGAAAACCCTGTAATCCATGGCAATCATGCAATCATAGCCAACAGAAAAATAAAAAAAAGTGGCATAAACTCGATGGCACAAAATTTAAGGCTAGAATAAAAACAGGAAGTCACTTATAAAAACACAAAACTTTTAACACATTACCCACACTCAGATACACACAGATATTGCACCTTTCAAAGCAAGAAAAACATAATGTTTCTAGAATTGGCCTGCGCTGACCTGTCTAACAAAAAATGAAATATTTTATTTAAAAAATCTGGAAGATAAAGAGTCTAAGCTGTTTCCTGCCACTTTGGTGCCAACTTGTCTTGACATGCACTAGGATAATTTTTTTTTGAGCAAAACTGCAACTAATATCCGTCCTGTGGGACGTGTCTACTTAAATGGAGAAGTTGACTTTTTTTTTGTTTGAGGTGAAATTCTTGTTTTTCTCAGGAATGACCCGATAAACAAAGACATGACAGGTCCAATTCATCCAGGCTAGATTTGTTGTAGTAATTAGAGACAGTGTAGTTAAAATTAACTACACAAAGTTTTTTAAACATTGGTTTTACAAACTGCCTGGCAGATTTGACTGTATAAGTTTATATGATGTAAACCTATTGGATGATTTTACTTCTAGTTTCAAGAACACTGACGAGCTCATGAACAGTTAAAAAAAAGAGTCTGTGATATCACTTTTTTTTTTCTTTTTTTTTTATTCTACTCCTAGTCAAACCTTGGCACCTACATTACCCACAATGCAACTCAACCACTGATACTTTGATCTGAGATTCAGGTATGTTATACTGGTAGCGGCTAATGTGGCATTGAGCGACAAAAGGCTTTATATAACTTTTCTCACAACACCTGCTAACAGACTTTGATGTGTAAAAACTGGAATTTCTCTTTAAAAATTTCAAACTCTATGAAGCCATTTGTTAAAACTGACATTTCTGCAGCTCATTTATTAAACAGTTTCCTACATTAACCTCTGTACTTTTAGCTTAAATTCACTGACACTGCTGAACAAGGCCGTTCAGTGCAGTGGAGATGACTGGAGGTGGATTAACCCCTCGTGTGCCTGCTGTCACCCTAACAAGGGGAGCTCTGAGCGGCAGTAGTGCTGGTGCTGCACCCAGCCCCGACCACAGCTATGTGGTTGTTTGTTCAGCCTACCTGCCCAGAGCTAAATACAGACAGCGATAGAGAAGCGATGGCAATAAGCTTTTACTGAAACTGAGGAGTGACTGCAGGTTTCCCTGGAAATAATTCTCGCATACAAATTTAAAGACGGAGTCAACGAGTGCAGAGACGAGCAAGATAAGACCTGGATGTAGTTTTTCAGATCGGGTCTGATCAGAAAAGTTACAAAAAAAAAAAAAAGAAAACTGTGATATGATAAGCACAGAGTTGCTCAGAAGAGATTTCTATTTGGCATCAGTATATGTGCAAAAGCCAAAACAGCAAGTAACTTTCCATGCAAGTTAAAGTTGAAACCCTTATTCTTTCATATAAAATTAATCTTAACAACATCATGAGCCCAAATCCGCACACTTCCATAATAAATACTTTATGCTCTGACATACATAAATAAAGGCCTTCCAGAGATACTGTGCTGTAGGTGCTTTGAAATAATCCGCTGCGCTCAGTTTCACAGTCAGCATGTTCACCTGTTTACCCACGCCAGAGGAGAACCTGCTCCTCAAGTGCGACTTTAAGTTATGGCTCAGAAAAAACCAAAGCCATGGGAAAACTGTTATTGTAGTGGGCACGGCAGGAAGGCTGGTAAGGCACGTTACACCAACTCGACGACCACATGTAAGGAGTCAAAGAAAGGTTTGCTCAATTTGACAAATTTCTAGGCGAGAAATGGCAAAAATAAATACTGATTTCTAAGTGAACCTAAAGCAAACAATTTGTCTATTCTGCTTAACATTAAAACATTCAAAGGTTCCTCCCGATTAAAACTTTTCACACTTGGCAGAAAATCTACAAATGTGACATATTTTTGGTAGATTACAGCACAAACTGTCAGTCTTTTCCTTCTCTGGAAGAAATTTGGTTCCACTTAGAAAGTTCCATTCACATGAAACCAGAAAATCAAATCATTCTCTACAGCCTTCAGTTTCTGCTTGAGAGTAGTAGTGACAAGTCTGTGCCTGTGATGGAACACCCGACGCAGGGGTGAAAATCGTCTGTGGCAACCGAAAAGTGCAAAATAGTCATTGCTGAAAAAATATGAATGGGATGTGAAAGGAAAGATATCAAAACCGATCCAGTCACGGCACTGACGCCAGTCGTTGTCTCTCCGCCTCTCATCGAGTCCTGAGATACTCTGGTGTGGAGTAGTTGAAGAGTAGGAAGTCCATTCGATACAGGTTGAACAGTTTCTTCTGGTAGAAAGGACTGATGTGCTTAAAGAAGCCTGCTGCCATGTTGCCATCAGTTCTGGTGCTTTTACCAGACGTCGGAAATTTAAGCGTCCCCTCCACTCCGGCCAAACTGAGCACAGCCTGAGCGTCCGGCTCCAGAGTCTCGTACTTCCCCACCACATCGTAGTGGATCAGACAGGGGTGGCAGAGGGTGTGCACCCGCTCCCAGTGCTCATTCAAAGGTTCCTCCCGCTGGGTCCGAGGATCCACAAGATACTGGACAAACTCTTGGAAAGAAACGTTATTCCCTTTCTCCAGCGCTTCAGGCTCCGGGTTGAGCCGGTGCCGGCGGATGATCTTGGTTCCGTAGCGCTTGTGGAAAGCCGTGTTGTAGCGGCGTGTGAACTTGTTCCTGTAGGCCGATACCAGGCGCTCGAAGGGGTCCCGCACAAAGATGAACTTGAGGTAGCTGCGAAGGCGCTGGTTTATCTCGGGGACGGAGAACTCGGAGAGTGTGCGGAGGTTACCGGCTACATGCGCCTCGTTGGCAGGGATGGCAAGGGGGTCGGTGTAACGGCCGTCACTGGTGAGGACCATGAGGACACGCTTCCAGTTGGTGCAGGCTACCTGGAAGTCATAAAAGGGAGGAAGATTTTCTTAAAAGCGAAAATACACATTTGTGCATAGAAATACTTAGAGGGCCAAATCAGTGGTCAAAGTACAATAACAAATAACTGTATTTATCTTTTTAAAGCCACTCACATCTCTCTCTCCTACCCCCTTCAACCCTCCCTGCAAGACGAACTCTGAAGAGTCTGAAAACCTCTAGAATTTCAGCTGCACTAACTTAAAGTAATGGTTACCAACCTTGGGTACATAGCAGTAAATAAGGCTGTGTTTATCATCCACAATGAGGTGTTTGAGATCCTCAGGCGAAAGCACCCGGCGCTTCCTCGTGTGGCTCAGACACGCCTGCTCCAACAGCTCCCTGCGGCCTTGGAGGGACCTCTGAGCTGCCAACAGATCCAGCTGCTTGTGATGAGGACGATGTAGTACGGATGACAGAGGGAGCAAACAGGCCATTGAGGGAGGAAGAAGCACAAACAGAAACACCTCTTAAAAACTGCTGCAGTGCCACTTTTCTGTCCAGAGGAAGACTCAGAGTTTTACACAATTTTAATATTTTGAGACAAGTGGATTTCATCAATATCTTGAAGCAGTTTACAAAAACTGCATACTGTAATATTTTATAAAGTTTATGGCTGACTCAAAGGCAGTACACTTAGTATGGTCCTTATTAAAAGAGCTATTTGTCAGTTTTCTCTGCCGCCACACATGGTTTCTTGCTGGGAGGAGGTGGAGGTTATTGTCACTTGTCAAGAGCTTCAGTCATCGTTGCATTTACAACACAGGAAGTCATGATACGTCCTTTTAGCAGCACTTCAGTAGAGGACGAAAAAAAAAGTTGTGTAGTGAGTAATAAATATATTTAAATAAAAGTGAACTAAATACAGACGGGCAGCGGGTGAGAACAAAAAACTGTTCTCACTGCATCTAAATCATTTAATATTATCATCATCGTAGATTCACATTCAGCCAAATAATGGGATGCCTACAGCGATGTAGGATAGCTGCTAGCTAGCTAACATCAAGATGGATGGCATAAAGGCAAAAATAGCCAGTGGTAAATATCAAAATGTGGTCAATACATCGTCGCAGGCCAAGTCGAACATATGGGAAAAATTTGGTGTGATCAGAAACTGTGAGAATAACGCTGTCATTGACTTCGCTGCTTGTAAAAAGTGCCATAAGGTATTAGCTTTTGATAGCTGTAAGCTAGGCACACTGTTACTGAGGAAACACACTGACAGTTGCAGGAGTACAGGTGATGCGACATTCTTCTAAAACTCTCAAACCGCCAACAGGATGACAAGAAGTTCCATGACCCAGTTAGTGGTCAAATTTGCATGTTGGGACATTAGATCGTTTGAAACTGTGTGTGGTGATGGTGTCAGTGAAAGTGTACAGGACTTGATTGTCATCAGTGCCCGAGGGGGAACGGAGGAAACCGTTGACTGATAGCAACAGGGAAGTTACTTTGGACAGGTGGACAGATGATCGGTTATCTTTCTGTCACTTTGCATCATATCAGCAACAAGCGGGAGCTGACTGAGCGAGCGCACGTCTGAAAGGGACAGCGCATAAAGCAAACAGACCAGTCATCATGTAAGCACTAGGTAAATACAAAGTGATGTATGTGACTGACAGAGGTCTAAACATAGTTGCAGCCCTCTGCACTGTAGCCCATGTTTAATCACGGGTCGGGTCGTGGGATTTATATTAATAGGTTGGGGCAGGTCCAGATTTGACTTGGAGATTATTGCGGTAACGGGTCCACAGCTAGAGACAGCTCTTGGCGAGTGAAGGAATGAAGTTTGATACTGAAATCGCAAAGTTTCTTCGAGACTGGTAAGTAAACAGCTGTTAATGCTAACGTTGGCTATATATTAAAAGCTAAAACTTACATATAATTAAAGTTAGAAAAACAAACCAGTGGTATCACTGCTGACTTGACTTGTTTATAGTGCAGGGCAGCTTGTTACCGTATGTGTTTGAAATGCAATCACTTCACTGCACTGTATGCCACATGACAGGCTGCAATGTGACCTCAGTGGCTTTGAATCAATTCTACAAATCATATCTAATCAGCCACACACTGTATGTGACAATAAGCATCATCAGATGATCAGTGTTGAGGTTACTGTGTCCTACAGCGGAGACATGCACTGAGATGCCAAAACTGTCATACAATTATTTCCAGAGAAATCTGGGAATAGTAACTTTTTCCCCTTTCAATGTCAATAACTGTTCCACAGGAAAAGTAATATATTTGAGTTTAACATCTGTAAAGACTTCCTGGCAAAGACTTTAACACTACACAGTGTATATAAACATGATATAGTGTGCGAATAAGTGAGCTTTAGAGCTGCTGGTAGGCTAAGCTGCTGGCTGTAGCTTCACACTGAGAAGCTACAGATATGAGAGGGAGTATCTACCTCTTGGTCAGAATGCAAATAAGCCTATTTTCCAAAATTTTAAGCTTTATCTTTAAGTAAATATGGTTTTGAAGTGGACAAACTCATTCAGTGCAGCAGCAGATGTCTGCATTAGGTAGCCAAACATCAAAAATGAAAATCATTCTGGTACACAAAAGACCCATTGAGTGAAAATAAGAATGTTTTTCAGGGGTTGTGTGGTGTTGTGTTATCAGTAATTATTCAATCATTACAAAGTTGTGTGCATTTGCGCTCTCACCTGGTCTCCATTGTAGAGGGTCTGCAGCGGACTTCTCCTGATTTTCCCTGGTCTGCTGCCAGTCTTCACACCATATTCTACAGTGAGACAGGGGGAGATTAAAATCCACATTACTCTGGATGAGCTGTGAAGCAAACAAAGACCGTTTTAACAGACGACGTGTGTTTCTGTGATAACTTTATGAACTCCTGCTCCAGTTCATTTGACAGGATTTATGTGAAAGGACTAACACCACAGTAAATCTGTTACATGTTGTGGGTTTTTATGTCAACAAGGGAACACGTCTGGTGAATTTTCACTGCGAGGTCTTTGTTGGCTTTGTCACCACTGATTTAAGTTGGATCACATTATTGTTAGTTTACATAAGCCTTTATGTAGGTCACAAATGAGAAAAACCTTTTTACAATGTATTATATATTCACACAGAGGTTTGAATTACACTGTAAAGACCTCCAAATAGAATTTTAAGGAAGGTCAGGCAGAGCCAACTTTCCAACCCTCCTCTGGTTTGCTTTTGTCATGACGTGATTCCTTCTTATAAAAAAATCCTCCAACTTTCCATTTATAGATTTCATAGGTACTAGGTTTGGGCAGTGACTACCGAAATGGCATATGATGATGTCTACATTGCAATGGACGATGACAGGGAGGAGTTGAGGTTAAATGTGCAAAGCGAAACATGGTGAAAAAGGGTGAATAACAGACAGGAGAGTTCGCTCTGTAGGTAGATTTCAATCCTCAGTTTTGCGACACAAATATATAATAAAGACTTTATTTTTATTTAATTTACTAAGGCAGGCGCAAATCAGGTGGATTTAAAAATAAGTTTCATATTTGCGTCTAAATTAAAACATACTCAAATAAGTGGTTTTTTAGCTTATATTTCAAGCACAATGACCTATAGTAACTAAAATAAACAAGTCCATAGTTTTTGAGCTCTCTGACTGACACTCAAAATATGCATTTACATGTATCAGTTCTATGGCTGATCCCCGGGGAAATCTCCACAAATAAGTGAGAAATAAGAAATATGTTATAAACACATTTTTCTACATTGCGGCAGAGACACTGGAACATGTGGCTGGGTGCTCCATGCTATCAGTGTGGACCAGGCAGCGGGACGATGGCATTGTCCACTGGTCCAACCCTAATAAGAACAGTGTGTTCCTTCCAAACTCTCTCAGTAACCCTTACATATGTTACACTTCTCCTCCTTTTAGTCTCTCTTTGATCTCACTGCAACTATTTTCTTAATCAGTTTTTATTTTTTATTTGGACTCTTGATTTGAGGAAATGGATCTATCCATAGCAAATTAACTGTAGAACTCAGTACAAAACAAAACAGATTTGGAGACAACCCGCTGCCAATTTCCTAACATAACAGTACCAACAACTATAACTACGCCTCACTGATAAGCTGTGGGTTTGAACAAAGCTTGCTTGTATGTGTAATGATGTACCTGCTGGAGGCTCTGCCAGTTTGAAGAAGTTACAATATCTAGATGGAGATTTTGTCATCATCATCTCTCCTCCCTCCTCCACCTCCTCCAGTCTTTTTTTATAAACACATCTGTCTTCTCCTTCCACCCCATTTCCACCCATTCCCATCCCCCTCCCCTCCGGGCCTGATGACAGTCAGTGTTGGTGTCTGCAGCTAATGGTACTACGGAAGAGCAGTGAATTGTTTTGCACATGTGGCTAAACAATGCGTAGCAGGGCTCGACAAGCACAGGCGTTTCACTAAAAGTAAATGTGTGAAAACTGTAAATGAGCACGTATGGGTATCACAAAATTCAGCCCGAGCAGCCTCTATTTTTTTTTTTTTTTTCTCTTTTCAACAAAAAGTTGATAACACAACATCAATGTTGTCTGTTGAAAAAGAAAATCATGTGATCCACTCAGTGCAAAGGGTCCCCAAGTCTGCTGTGGACCGTTGGTTGAGCTCAAGCTGCTGGACCAGTAATATGTTTTGTGTCTAAACAGACTGAACAGACTTTTATGGCATTAAGAACTGAGAAGAACTACTTTATTCCTGAGGTGTTCATACCATTCATGTTGTTTTATACAGTTTAAAATCAGTTTAAACTGAGTTTTCTATACATAATCAATCAGTTTCAAGTTAGGTAAATCTTACATTTGAACTTCTTATTTCACCCTTTTCAAGCTCATGGCCACACACTGTCTCAGTTGCGTACGCTGCAGTATCCGAGAAGAAGCTTCTCTACGAACAGCCGCCCTCCTATCATCTACCAACAGCCTGCATGTGAGCCATTTCTGGAGCATCAATAAATTGTAGCATCCGATGGCGCTAAGGTAACAGGAAATTGGACATCTGTAAATCGTAGCTACAGAAAATAACCTGGGTTACACTCTCCCCCTCTAAACTGCATGAGTCTCTACATGCACATTGGTCACATGCCGCACCACCCACCACCACAAGTAAATTCTACACCTGTGGGAAACACTGTAAGAAATAAGAAGTAATTAAAAACCTAGTGTACATTTTGTATTCAAATGAATTGAATCATTTTGCTTCTAAATGTCTCCTTGTGTACCTTTTTTTTTTCCTTGAAGAAAAACAAATTTTTTGATAAATTTTCATTCCACACCTTTAAGTTCTTTATGTGCTCCTAAAGTGTCAGGCCCTGCCTAGGATCGCTTTGCATCTTACACCAAGCTGAGGTGAGAAAGCGGTGCAGCAAGATGGGGAACATGCTTTGTGTAGGGATTTGCATGAGGGAAACGACTTGAAAGAAAGCCTCCATACCATCATATGGAAAGCATATGTGAAGCGTTATTCTATGGAATCCTGATGGAGACAGAGGCTGTTTGTCTCCTACTGTTTCTCTTCCTGCTGAGGTGGCATCAAGTACATGAAATGAAAGTTTCACTTTTGAAATGGCACAGAAATATAATAAATCTCTGTGTCAGTTTGACACTTTAGTATCATGCTCTAAATCATAACGGCTTCTTGCTATTTTGAAGAAGAAACCAAAAAGAAAGGAGAACAATTACAGAGCTGGTGAGTCAGCAAATGCAATAAAACATGTAGTGAAAGAAGATCTGAGATAGACAGTGAGTCTGAGAGTGCCGTGATACAGCCTCTATCTGTCCCTCCTCTGCGTGAGCTCACATGAATCACCAAAAATCCTAAACTTCCTCTGGGTGAATCTGTGCCACATCATCTCAACACACAGAGATAGGCATCTAAGTCCTGCTGGACCCTGCTGAAAAGCTCTACTTGATACGTACAAAATCCACACCTTCAGCCATGTGTGGATACAGAGCACACATACAGTTACATCTCACCTCTATGTGCTATTTTATGAATATGATAAAGTATACATTCATAAAAATGGTGATGAAAGAGTTTGTTACAATCCAGACAATTGCTGTTTGGATGAAATGATGAAGAGGTCACAGAAGCTGCACACTGACATCCCAGACATCTGAAACATAAAAGCTCATCATACACAGAAATCAGACTGTCGAAGTCCCAGGTACCACTGAATATAATGAATGAGGTGTCTAATCTCTTAGTCAACAGCACTGCCGTTCACATCCTAAGCAGCAAAGCCTTAAGCAAACTCAGGACGCTTCCTCAGGAAGCTGGAAAGTAGGTCAGGAGACACTTTTGGAGGCTATACTCATATTAACGGTTTATTGTGTTTTCAAGTATAAACACGACATGACAGAGAGGAAACATTTCGTCCATTCTGATATGAGGGGAAGACAGGAACAGTCACATACAGAGCTAAAGTCCTAAAACCTGGAAGTGCTGTAACTCGTTTAAAAAGGTCTGAAAAGATTGAGTGGTTTCAGACAATACACCATTTAATAAGTCACATTCTGTTTGTATCTGCCCTGTAAAGGTAAGGTATAGGTAACATGCCAACAATTAGCTAATGGCTAAAAACTGAACAACACTGGTTTTGTCACAAAAATCACAACGTGACTCCACTGCAAAGACTTGAAGCTTTTGTACCCAGGCTCCTGCCCATTAACTGAAGGTACTCTGTTAGATTTCTAACTGAAGTTTTCATCATGCTCATGCTGACAATTTGGGAACATTGTTTTACTTTCGAAAAGGCTGTGAGATGGCGATGATGGTCCATCAGGTTGGTAATCCACCATGTTGGTCCAGACTGAAATATGTCAACTTTTAGATGGACTGCCATTACATTTTGTACAAACACGAAGGATTCATGATCCCCAGAGCCTGAAACCTACTGACGTTTATGATCCCTGACTTTTCCTATACCACCACCAGAGGGTCCAAGATAACACTTATCCAGTGAAATGCCACGAGATGTATTCGGTTAACTGGCACCAAATAGTGTTAATTACCAACTGTTAGCATGCTGCCTAGTTACACTATAGTAAATATTAAAAATCCCCAATGTGCCTAGATGCTCGGCTGGTATCATAATCAGAATCATCTGCACACGAGACCATTTGTTATCTGTGTGAGTATACATGGGTGTGAATGTGTAAGCTTGTTGAGGGGAAGATGGCGTCCTTGTTCTGAACAGATAGTATTTCTTTCTGACATGCTACTTGATTTGTAGATCTGTCACTCTAAAACTTCAAGAGAAAAAGATCAGTAGAATGAGTTAGCTGGAGTTTATAGTAAAGTTTATAGAGTCTATGTCCACTGGTCCTGTAAGACATCAACCAGCCTAGAGTTTCTCTTCCATTAGCAGTGCTTTCTTCTGTTGTGGATAAAAGGTTTAACTCAGGAATGATTTTCTGATCGTTATAATGCACCAAAGCTTTTACCTGCACCCACTCTGTCAGTGTTTTTCTCTGTCAAAATGAAAAGCACATGACTACTCCTCTTCTGATAATCACAAACCACATCTTTTTCTGTGTCGTGTGTTCTATCACATTCACCAGAAAACCACAACTTCCTCTCAGACACAGGAAGTGACACAACACTGACAGTTAAAGAAGAGCAGAAGAGGCCCAGGTCTTACTACACACACAAACAGGCCCATTTTGAACCTGGATCTCACTGGTTTAACAGTCTGCAAAGCACGTCAAGCTGTGCTGATGTTATATTCCAAGACAAACAAAGTTCCATTAAGTCTATATACTGGTCTGGATCTTTATAAACAGACAGCACTATCTTGTGACGTATCAGCTCACAGAAAGACAGGGACCACGTTTGTTAAGAAGTTAACTAAAATGCCTTCACTGTGTGGGCCCAGTACATCCTAACTTTTTAACTGTTGATGTTTTTTTTCTTTTCTTATCAAGACAAATCTGTGCCGTGAAATGATCTTCTCTTTTTTGAAAAACCTCTTCCCCTCTGTGACCATGATAATCAGCAGAGAGGATCCTGAGGCATCAATATTGTAAATATTTACACAAAGAAGTAAAACTGTACTTAATTGCACATAAAAGGAAGCCCTATCTTTATAAAGGGCCACGTGATGGAAGTTTCCATGAGCTGAAACAAAAACCGCAATGTAATTTGCTTTGATTGAGGTGGGTACAAGTCTGTTTCATAAAACAACTTAAAGTGACTGAAAGAGAAATTAAGATGTCACAAATGAAAACAATGGAAAGCAGGAAGGGATGATGGGGATACAGGAAGTAAAAGGCCGCCAGACTTTTTGTGTTAAGAGTACTGAGTATAGTTTGATTTAAAAGTGTCATAACATCCACATGAGAGCTGCAGATGGTGGTAATTAAGCCAAAAGGATGGGGTGACTTTACGATCAGTGATATCCTTTGTAATGGGGCAGGCACTTCCTTTTTACCCATTACCCGCTCTTACCCGTGTCTTCCTTATGTTCCCTTGCACAATTCTTTAAAATGGAAAAATGCAACAGAAATACACCTGTAACTGGAGTAATTACTACATCAACCAGCTAATTTCTCACTTCAAACTAAAATTACCGCCTCATGGTTCAATCAAGTTGCATGAAATTTGGTCACAATCTCCCTTTCCTGAGTTATAGCGTTGAGTAACGGTCGGAAGTGTTTTTGCAGAACAGTATGATGTCACAGTGAAGTTAACCTTTGACCTTTGAGTACCAAATTCTTATCAGTTCACCTCTGAGTCCAAGTGAATGTTTTTTGTACGCTCCATTTTTCTTAGAAACTGTGTATTTATTATTTTAACTATTTTATAGCCGTTTTTTCTTATCTGCTTCCTCTTTCCTAACCGTGTGTTCTGCAATCTTAAAAAACTATTTCCCTGATTCCTTTAAGATTAAAATTTATAGTAGCAGAGTCAGAAGCTGAAGACTGATTGTGTGAGCTACAAACATAAAATCCATTTAAACAATTCAATTATACAGAAATAAATTACCATCTTCAATCTAAATCCATATATATTCTGCAAGGTAACATGTTTACAGCTCTTATCAGCTCGTTGGGTCAGATAGGTTCATCAGTATTTGACAGCACCTACTGGTACTATGTCTTTTCTTTTGCCTTGCTACTCATTCCCAGTTGTCATGCTGCTGATAATGTTCGTGCTTGCACTCTGCATGCTTTATTGTATGGTGATGCTTGAGGGGAGGTAACCTTCTGTTTTCAACCAGTTACCAATATACACTACATCACCAGTGTATTTTGTGTTGGACACTAGCCCTGTTTGGGAGTGTCTCATCAACCTTTTGGCCACATGGAGTTATTGCCAACCTATCACCACACCGCAGAGGTCTTGATACCACAGCTCTTTCCATTACCATCTAACTATCCGACTTTTTCCTGCAGACTTAGATTCTATTTGTTTGATTTACAAGACAAAGATGATATTAACAAATAGACTTTTAGACATGGACCCCACAGAATGAGGCAGGATAAATAGCCAGCTGGCGTAGCATGTGGTGTACAGCGTGATCTAGAGAGCTGCCGGCATTGTGGGGACCTTGAAGGCATCGCAACATTTTTTGTTTGTTTCACAACAGCTGCATTGATGTCAATGTCAGATGATAAATGGCAGCGTGCATGAAATAGAACTGATGTGTTCAATTATAGGATTATACTGCGTATGAATAGGCATGTATTGGGATGAGCAAGTGTGTTTGTGGGTAAATACATGTGTTCAACGACAGATTACGGTATGTGTTTGTGTGCCTACAATAGGTAAAAAATGAACACTGTGAATTGTGGACAGACTGTGTGTGTGTGTGTGTGTGTGTGTGTGTGAGAAAGACACATCAGAGCAGGCCTTGATGTTGCCTCTGTTTAGAGTCGTGAGGTGGAATCCATCACTGTCACAGGAGCCAGCTGAGAGAGGAGAGTGAAGAGCATCTGTGATGTCTGGCAAAACAATCTTCAAAAACCTGTCAGTCATCTGTGGAAGCTTATTTTCTTAACTCAACTCAGATTTGATCATTATGTGTGACAACAGCTGTGACGGAGCGCTCGAGACTTAAAAGAGTGGCACAGTGTAAAGCAGAACCACTGCTATAAAGTGTGCCTGCGGGCAGTTTGGCTTGTTGATTAGACAATTCGCTTTTGTCTCCCATAATTGGGGGAGAGAGAGAGGAGAGAGCGAGAGAGAGAGAGTTTTCCCACCCTCTAGCATGTGAAGTTGTGTACAGCTACCCAGCAAGTGAAGTGGAAAAGTCAGAGAGGGTGAATGTAGAACAAACAGCACCATGAACACAGACAATGTTCATGGTTCAGAAATAATTATTTTTGCCAAGGGCAATACCCAGACACATTCAAGTCCTGCTTGTGCTCAAGGGCCACAGTTCAGTTTGAATTCCATGCCATGATAAAAAACAAACCATTTCATATTGGGGATGTCACAAGAATCCCAACCTCAGCATCAAGTCGATGCCAAAATTCAGAGAGCCAGGGTACAAGGGTGCCATAGATGTGGGAGGTACTGGAGATGTAATGGTTTCTTGACTGACAGTGAACTAGTCTGATGTCAAACACAAAGGAAAGAAAGAGGAGGAGGAAGACAGACACAGTAAACAACAACAGTACTCGTACCCATCCCTGCTCTATGTGTTGTTCCAGGGGAGGGTTGTTGGCGTCATTACTCGATTAGCGTTTCACTGTTTTTGGCTGCAATAGTTCAACTCGGTCGGCGTTACGGGCCCCATGGCGGCCGTGACGGCTCATCATCGTGTGATGTTATTTTGTTTTTTCCAAGTAATTTAAGTTTAAAATAAATGTTTTGTCAAAATAAATAATAAATTAACTTTGAATTTATGATTTAGGGTGTTGATTGAGAGTTAGCTCTGAAGCAATACATTACAGAACACAATAAATATCTGTTGTTCAATTATGAATTTGACATTGCACTTGGTTTCCATTGTTGGTTATTTATTTACATAAATGTGAAAGTATTAGACAGTAATGTTCTCCGACAAGCAAACAGTAGGCTTGGTCGGGGAGGTCCATGTCTGACTGGAAACAAAATTGGTTCCGCTTGTGTTTCCAGTCGGACACGGACCTCCCGTATTTCTTTTATGGTAAAATATATATAATTTACAAGTAATCAAGTACTCGTTCATAAGGTAATGAGTACTCAAATATTGAAATTACTGAAAATACCCATCCCTAATATGGGGTGGCAGAGGCAAGAGCAGCAACAGGTCGGCCACATGGAAAAAACACACACCAAGAGTCGTGTATGGAGATATAATTATACAGCTAAGTGATATCATAAAATCTTATTTTAACAATTTCAAGTATATCTAATTATTCAGTCTGCGGGTTGATTAAATCAGCCAAAAGATCGACATATTCATTTCTTAATTTGTACTATCTCTCCTGTTTTTATCATGTTATAATGTTCCGTTTTTAGAAAAGCTGTTTCAAAGTTCAAATCCCTGGTTTTGGCGCTGAGGGTGACGATAGAAAATGGTTTCCTGTGTCAAACGGCAAGGCTTACAACCTGCCAAATTAGCACCATTACAACATGAGAGTAGATCTCAACTTTATCTTGGAAATCCTGACAGGTTTACTCCATCTTTGACAAGTACACACACTGTGCACCACCCTTCCACAGAGCAGAGTTACTTGGCACAGTAACGCGTCCATACACTCAAACAACGCACACAATGATCCTGCGCCACAGCACTGCTGAGTCAACGCAACCACATAAAAGTAAATGAGAGGAAAAAGAAAGTGGGTGTGCATCTCTATTTTTGTCCAAATTACGATGTATCTAATAAGAGAGGCTGACTGGGAATAGCACATGTCAAGGAAATTTCCTCAGTAGGTCAAAAGCATTTTTACACTGGCTTGAGGGGCAAGAGTTTGTATTTTATCTTTGGTAAATAAAACAAAATCAGGTCAAGATTATATCCCTAGTTTAATAGAATATTTTATTCCAGAATGGAAAGTCTCAAAAGTCCAATGCTTCTACACTCTACATGGCAGTGCATGAGGATGGCAAGGATCAGTGCAGATGCTGCTTTTTATTAGGGGTTTGATATTTCTCACTAGCACCTACTTTGAATTTTGGTAACTTGAAAAACTGATTTGAGAGGAGAGAATCTCACTAACTTAAAAAACTAAATAAATCAACAGTTAACTGATAATAAATCTGATGTGATTTTACAACTGAGTTTATAATAACACACTGCTGAAGACTCGTATTTTTTCCTGAGTGCCAAACCCAGGGTGTTGGCACAGGAAGTCAGACAATGGAAGCACAACAATAATACTGTATGCATTGTGCTGTGTGTCCGGTATTAAACCGCAGGCATAATTTGGGAGATGTGGATTGGAAAAATGAGATCTACAATGTCTCTGCTCATCTAACGAGTACAGGACGATATCTATTCAGCAGTAGGACGTGTTTATCCCCTTTTGGTGATGGAGACCTTGGCTCAGTGTTCCATGCAGGTTTTAAAATACAAATCAGAAGAGGGAAGAGGAACAGATGAACAATGGGAAAGTAGTCCTGCAATGTAGTTGACTTGTAGAAGAAAAAAAAAAAAGAAGCTTTTATCATACATGACTAAAGTTAATCATCACCTGCGATGAGAGGAACCGATCTGCAGTGTAGGCACAAACAAGCACAATAAAAACAGCAAAAAGTAAATCAAAATCAATCAACGAGAAAACTAGGACATAGTCCACACATGGTAGAAAAATCTAGAATCTGTCTTATCCTGACTGATACAGTTGTTGGTGTATAAAATAAATAAAAGTGGAGACAGAACAGCCCTGAGGACAGCCCAAACTGAGGACTAGCAGCTCTACCAGCTGTTCACTTCAGTGTATAATCATTTTGTAATTCATAAGACTGGGACAGTTACCGCAGTACCACAGTAATACAACACCGGCCAGTGTTAAGCCCATTACCATCAGCGCTGTTTTCTTCTCTTTAATCTCAACCTGGCTCCCACCTCTCCACCAACAATCAGGAACGTTACTGGAAGAAAGCTCACATTTCTCACTCTCTATATTCTGACGGTTGGGTGAACGTCAGACCTCCGACACCTCGAGAATGAAAAGCACTCGCACATACATGCTAAATCCCACCGGCTGATCGCGGCGGTGCAGTTATCCCAACTGTATGAAAATCTGGCACATGAACACACTATATAAATACACTTAAAAACCACCAAGGGGCTCAAACCTAAAGGAAATGTATTCTTGACTCTCTCACTCAGTCTGACTAACCATGCAGTTTGGCGTGTGACATCATGTCATGGTCAAGATATTTCCAACAGGCCTACGTAAAAGTGTGTCAGTGGAAACCGTCTGACTTGACATGAGTGTATCAGGTGTTGGTGTCAGGTCTCAACTTCAAGGCCTCTTTCAAAAGTCCTTTTTAACTTTTAACTGATGTATATGCAGAGAGTCCTTATACTGGATATAACTTATTAACGAGATTTTGACAGAAACTGATCTGGATCTCAAATATGAATGTGTCGATTGAAATGTCTTTGAAAATGCAATAAACAATATAACAAAATAAATTGGATTTTTGTCACTTAGGCATACATTTCCCTCATGATTTAAAGTTATAAAATATACAGCACATCGTGTAAAACATGGCTGGTTCTTTCTATCTTGTTTCACTTCACTCTGCTCCCGTCAGATCGAAACAAGAGCAGAAGTGAGAAATGAAAAGGGATGGAAAAGGCTGTGAAAATACAGAACTAAACGAGAGACTTTGCGTTGGTTCTCAAACCAAGCCTGATTAGATACACAGTAATTACGGACACCTTGTGCTTTGTTGACATCCTGTGAATTAGCCCTCTCCAATGTGGCTTGCATGGCTACTGGTGGGGTAGTACAGCAGACAAGCCTAAACAGGTCAGGCACCTAGTTCGTGAAGGGGGGATCAATGCGTGTGCTAAAGTGTGTTACTTGTAGGTTTGACAACACGTTTTTTTCTGTCACTGACAGCTCTGCATGTATTTAGTGTTCGATGGTCTTAAAGGTGATTTATTGCTGTGGATTTGTACTGTTGCATCATGGGGTGTCTACTGGAGACATGAGAAAATGGTGGGTGTAATGATGCCTTCTTTTTTACACATTCTGAATCACTATCTGCTGTGTCAGTACACGCTGTGACGCGTGTTTATTGATACCAATGCCATTGCTGATTTTGCTTATTGGTCCGATTCTTTATCGATTCCCATAACAATTCCTAAACAATTTTCTGTGAGGAAAAAGGTCTATACAGGTTTTCAGTCTCAACGTAACTGTTTTATCTCTAAGTCTGAACACAGTGTATGAGCTAGCTCTCTGTAGCCTCAGAGCTAGCTGTAGAAACACGTTGTCATCTTATAAAATATATTTGTACAGCATTTGTTTTCATTAGTCAGAAAGAAAACCTGTTAAGCCTGCATGTGTGGCACTAATGTGCTAATAATATAGAATTTGCTCCTAGTAACGGACTTGTGGCTTGGTTAGGAAGCAGTGGCACTCATGTGTACAGTGCCAAACACGTGGTATTCCTGGAATTTGTTGCATAGAAAGAAATTTTAGCATATTTCTTACCATCTCACAGACAATAAAACTCTGGCACTGTCATCATCTTTCTTCATGACATAGCTCTTTCTTGTCGCAGGTTTCCAGCAATATAGACGGATTAGCTTGATGTCAATGTTTTGCAACGCATGGATGTCAAAAAAACATGCTAGCATTGATATTGATAAGCTCTAAGGCATACAATGCTGATTTTTTTTGACAATTTTGAATCGGTTCTTAACAGTAACGGTTTCACCATTGTTGCAAAACGTCATCCTGAGCATACTGTGCAGACTTCATCTGAAAACTTCTCCATTTCAACAAAAAACAGTATTGACCGATAAAGTTCCTCTTGGCAAACTATGACCAAAAACTGAACACTGGCTTCTCCTCTCTGCACCATTCTCCTCCTTCTCTCTTCTTTACCAACCACATCCAAAATTTTATCAAATGCTCTTCCTCCTTCTTTAGACCTATGAACCACTTTTCTTCAGCATGTATGGTCAGAGCAAATCAATCACCTCTTTCTCTTTGACTGAGCTCTGACTTCTCTACTCTGCCGTCCCCTGGGGGCCAATCTGTCTTTCAATGTTCAGAATGGGCTCAACCCAGGAAACAAAGGGAGAGGAGAGGTAAGACGAGGAGAGGAGAGGAGGGTTACAGCAGAGGAATGCAGGAGGTCTCGGGGAGGGGGTTTTCAAAACATTCCACTGTTCACAGTGAGCTTATTCATACATACGTTCACATTTCTTTATGTCTGTCCACATGCCCTCTGTTATATGCACACACACACACACACACACACACACACACACACACACACACACATACTCACACACAAAAGTGTGCCAGTGTTGCCGTGTCAAAATTATTGTTTACCAAAGATGCACAACCCTTGCAAGAACACGGCCCAATTTAAAAGCCTAAATGCTGCATTAAATGTGAATGCAAGGCTACTAGACTATATGACCTACTAGATATTACTTCCATATTGTATGCTAGCCCTTTAATATTCATATAAAGCAATATATTTTTATACATATTTTCACAACAGTTATCAGCACATGATAAAAGGTGTCTATCACTTACAACTATAAATAAGATAATCTGGATGTGAAATTGGATCCTATAGTTTTACTTTCTTTGTGGTCACTGCACTATATTCCAAAGCAGTGTTGCTGTGGTATTTAAACATGAAGTCATAATTTTAATAAAATTACAGCACGGTTAATATAGTTCTTTTCCTCAAAAGGCTGTGTGTGCATGTGAGTAAGTGTGGCTCTCACCTGGCTTGGTGATGCTCTGAAAGTAAAGCACAAGAACGAAGAGCGAGCCGAGGCACGTCGCCAGGAACAGGCGTCCTCCTCTGGGCATCTTCATCCTGAAGCCCGGCTCGGCTGGCGGAGCCCCCGACCCCTCGTCGCTGCCTCGACACGGTTCATACGAGACCACCCGGCAGAGGATGCGAGACTCTCCGAAGAATTAGGAGCCTATTAATCAATTGCGGGGAAACGAAAAATAACGACAGCCCATCCAGTAATAACGTTAGCCGGACTATTGAACGAAACAGTTTACGTTAGCCGTTAATTCTAACGTGACTGGGTCATAAATCCAGAAACGCTCGATGTGGTCTTTGTCGCGTTTTTAAATTAACGTTAACTTAATGATGACAGATTAGGTAATGTTACCATAGATAAAACATTAAATAATATTATACAGACATGACAAGCCTCAATTCAAATTTTAAAAAGTTATGAATAGACTGTTTTGTTTCGTTTTAGCTCAGGTTGTTACCCACACCAGTGGTGTCTACAGTTTGTCGGAGCAACACAAACTTCTTCTCCGCCAAATATGGACGGGGCACCGTGCCATGACGTCACACCCACCCCCCCTCTCGCGCCCTCTGCCCGTTTCAGAGGCTGTTGTGCTGCCTTCAGGTAATGTCGAACATATTGAAGTTAGTCTGAGAAAGTCGAGTTTTCCTCATGAACTCTGCTCTGCTGTCAGGTGTTTTGTATAGAATGAATAGTACAAACAACACGTCATCTTTTTGTGTTTGAAAAAAACATTTGGCCATTTTGGCCTAATGGTGAAAAAAAATCCATTATGGTCTGCAGCTAAGCAGTGCTATAGGTCTGAGAAGAACTCTGATGAGGAACACGTGAAGGCAGCATTAAAGTCGTTCACAGAGATTTCAGCAGACTGAGGTACAGCGTGTACTGTCTCGTGCGGCTATGACAGCTAGGGCTGTTGACGTAAAATTAAATAAATGAGAAAAAAAAACATTCAAAAAAACTGGAACCACGTGAATCTTCCACACTAATACACATTTAATGAAAGCGTCATTAACACTATGGATACCAACTTACCTGCTGTGAAATATGTCTGCAGTCCATGTTTTATTGTCAGTCACATTTGAAATTACCAATTGCATTTGCAAGGGAGAGCAGTGTGTTTCTGCTGTGTCACTGAAGCTTAAAATGGCTGCGGTACTGACTGACTCTTGCTTTGAGCACCCTTTTAATATGACATAATAGGCCTTCTCACAACAAATATTACATTATAGTGCATGTACAGATGCTTAACTATTAGTGTAAATGTGGAACTGTGTTTTCTTGTATTGTATTCTTTGACTGTTTTCTTTATGCATTTCTTAAACTTCACCACATTCACGTGTTCAAATTCCACTCTGCTAGACTTTCTAGATGTCAAATATGAGTTCTATAAATTGCTTTTTTCATGCCAGAATCAAAATCCCCTTCTGAACAAGAGCACATTCCTGTGCACACCAAGTCTGAGAGATGTCAAGCAATGCTTTAAATCACGTCATAACCAGAGGGAAACGTTTGACAAATTTGGAGGTGTTGCTAATGGAGGATGATGACAAATATAGAGAATGACTGTGCAGTCATGACCCCAAAGAACTCAATGTGTGGATTCAAATGTCAGAGTGATCAATACTAGAAATGATCTAGCTGTTGCTTCTGTTTAAAGATTCCAAACAGTGTCTAATGCCAGTACAACATTTACTCCCAGCATTATCTGTCAATTTTATTTACTGTATAGCACAATTCTGAGACAGACTCAGCTTGCCTCATTAAAGAATAACAGAGCCATAAAAATGCAGCAATGCACACATAGGATATAATGCATTCTATGTATAGATGGTATGAGTGTGTCTGATTCACACAAATTCTGCACAGGGAAAACATCTTCACCTACTTTTAAATGCATTTGTCCACAATTGCACCAATTGAAGGTGCTATTGATCAAAATAGGTTATATTGTTGACTGCTGTCACACTCATAAACATTTGAATGCTGGTTGTCAAACTTATTAAATGCAAAAGTTTCCAACCAACTATCAATAAAAAAGATATGAAGTATAAAAAGATATTTGGTACTGTTGTATAAGGATGAAAGGAGAGACAGCGAAATGATAGGAAATTTCAAAATGCTATCAGCCTGAGGCCACTCAAGAAGTTGATTTTCATCAAAAGTTTCCCTATAGAGAGGAGTCATTTTCAGTGAATGAGTTGTACTTTAGTACTGTAATGCCAGTATTATGGATTTTTCCTGCAAATTACAGTACATACTGCTTCCTCCTGAGGCGAGATTTAATCTGATCAAAGTCTAGAGACGTGGCAGAAACTGAGCCACTGAGGAAGTGCCAGGTCAGCGTGTGAGCAACATTCATGCTGCCGTATCTGAGAATACCATAATTATCCACATGCCCATCATTAGACCTACAACATGCAATGCCTCCTGGGTTTCTTGGAAACACTTAACAGAGATCCCAGACTTGAGAATGAGAGAGGCTCGGTTAAGGATGACTTGGCAAATTATGTGGTTGTTTGGGGCAGTGTTAGCTTACCACACAACTCTCATCAGTGGATGGTTTTCTGGCCACCCACAGGTCTTGATCTACTCCCTACTCCCTAAGAGTTTTTCATCACCACAGGTGATCACTGACTTTCCATGTATTCATGGATTGTTTTTCTTTTGGTTTTGAAACATTTTAGTGAGTTAATTTCATATATAGTTTGTGCTACACAGTAGAAACCACTGTAGGCTTGCACTTTCAGTTGTGAATGATTCAGTTTTTAGCTTAGCTTAATATGCTAACAAGAGTACTACAAAAGTGACCAAAGAGGAAAAATGCTGAGTGAAATTAAAGTTTAATAGACCTTTTTCACAGCAGACATTTTGACTTGTCAAACACATGTGTAACCAATAACATTACTACATGTTGTTGGATTCAGTTGTCAATGTGGTTAGTTCCACCTGTGCCAAGTCAAAGCATCTGCTGCGAAAAAGATGTATGAATGTGAAACTTTTGGGAACAATAAGTAACTATCAAGCTAGAAGTAAGAAGCTATCAAGTTTCAGGTTAGCATTAATTATTCTTAGCCTCTCTGAGACTATTTTGGGAATTGAGATTTTGTCAAGGGAAAGTCCATTGTAATCTCCACTGGTTTTATTTTCTTTGATTCTGTCCTGAGTTGTTTTACACTACACAAAATTCAATCTGCTGTTACTGGAGTGAGGGTTTTTTGTGCCAAACATGAGTTAATAACCAATAAAATATTAGAAAATGTTCCACATAAAAAATCAGTCAGAGTGGAAAAAGGGCCTAATCACTTTATCACATAGTATTTTAAAGAAGACATCAAAGACTGGATATAGTTTGTGATTTTGTCATTCAAGAGCACTGATTGCATGTAAATGAATCCAAGCTGAAAGAAATCACTGTCTTAAAGTGTATTTAATTTATGTCTGAACTTGAGGGAAGTAAACGTTTGCAGTTTTCCATCTAGCATATGTGCTGTAAGACCTGCAGTAGGCGGATAACTACATTAACGTCCTTTGATCTCATATGGTTTTCTGTCAGTGGCGCTGGGATGGGCGGGGTCGACTGGCCTAGTGTGGAGACATCCCATGTAAAACTGAAAGACAATAATAGGGCCTTAAAATGTGCTGCACAACATGAAGGGACATTTTCCTGGACATGAAATTGAGACAGTTTTTAAGTCTTAGAAAAGATTTAATCATAAGCCTGTGAAGGCAGCCTATAATACTCCAACTGCTTGTTTCAGACAGCCATACCCAAATGAAATGCTCCTTTTGTATATTTGTCATCATACTGTACTCTGTCTGCTGACTATACTTTCTGTCTACATGCATGCACTTGCTGTTATTTGATACACACTGCTCCAAAAGCAAGCCCAAATCAGTTTTATGTGATCACATTCCCAGTCTCAAACTGCTTCAAAACCCCCAAAGTATGAAAACAACTGAAAATCATCCTCCCTCAACCTTATGACCTAAGTGAGAACATGAAAAAAACTCCCACAAAAACCCCATGACATGAACAACCTTGCTTGTACTTTCATGTTCACTCTATAATGACCGTGTGCCTTTTTAAATGCATAGAAGCCACTAATCTAGGCAACATCAATACGACCAAAGGATTCTGCCTATCTAAACATGTAACATGCATGTGGACCCTGCTGCACATGTGATCGTTGTGTTCAAACCCAAGCAGAACCTTTTTTTGTATGTTATGTGCTTAAATCTGTCAAGTAAAGGTCATAAGTCTATCAAACACATGTCATATATAGGTCTAATCTTCATTTTTGAATTTAGAGTGTGTGGTTTTAATTGTAGGAACATCATCACTATTGAAATGACAACATTTCCATTTTGTGATGGACTGTGTTTGGGATTGGGATGTTCTCTATCTTATGGGTTCCCATATTATTTTGCTTGAGGTCTATTAACACTTGCAACCTGTCGTCACAGCATTTCTAACAAAGTGATTTTCCCCTCTGAGACCGTTTGATTTTTATATTTTTAGAGGCATGAAGCTAGTTGCACCAGCTTTTTGATGGTTCAAACTTAGCCTGGTTATAAAGTAGCCTAAGTGTTAGTGGAGATTCACGCACCACATCAACCTATTTGTAGATCAGTTGGTACTTATATTTACACCTGCTAACTTCCAGGTGTACCAGCACCTAGCTAACTGAACCAAATGACAAATGTAGCATTAACTTGCTGATATACAACCTACTTAGATTGAAGAGTAAAAGAGGCAATATAGTATATAGAATATCGTCTGACCTTACACTTGAGCAAAATGTTGTTTAATGATGATGCAAACTGGAAAGTTTTTAAATTGTAATTGAATAATTAGTTTAACTCAAGGTACAAAACAAATACAATCAGAGTAAATGACCAAATAATGTTAGCGTTATGCTAACACTGAATGTAAGTACGAAATCCCTGCTCGGTTTTGTCAAATAATAATTCCAATGAGAGGAGTGCCTCGGAGCTGAGCACCCGTGGCACTAATAAAGTGTATTTCAATAACATAAGGAAATCCTCAGGGACGAGAGGAGGGCCTTACTTGTGCAATTCTACTATGACTGCAAAGTGAGAAGTGAAAGAGAAGTATAGAGTTAGGAGGAGGAGCTGGAAGGTGCAGACGATACTGTTCCTTTTTAGCCTGACTCACAGGACAGTATGAGTCAGGACAACTGGTTCACTACAGTTTATAATGCATCTTTTGACAGCAGCCATGAGGGAAATAACACTGTGGACGTGATCAAACCACAGACAGCCAACCACAACTTCTGATCTGCCAGGAATTCAACTGATTGTGTGAGAACCAGATCACTGATCCCTCAGGCAGTAAATCAGACACTGTGACCCCCTCCTCCCCTAAAACTGCACATCAAATGACAACTGATCTGGCAGAAATCTGACCCAATTAGTCAGACAAAACTAATTTGGGGTTAATGTGTAACATGTCTGCCCAGCTCAATCAGATGTATCCCACTTGTTACAATCTGCATAAATACTACTATGCACATTTCTTCATTTATTAATATATAATTAAAATAATATTATTTATAGTATGAATGTTTTTTTGTATTTGTTTTGCAGCTTGTAATGCTCCAGTAACTTCCTGTTCACATAGTTGATTGCTTTTGATTGAGTTCAAAAGACTGACAATGCTACAGGTGTTTCTTAGGAACAAATTTACTTATTGATGAGGTCTTCACTAGGGTTTAATGGTGCCACCTGATATAGTAACTCACTAGTTTAAAACCAGCTAATAGTCACTAAATATAAAGAAAGACTTAAGTTTATGAATACTCAGTATAACCCATCAAGCGTAGCAGAAATGTGTTTTCCTTTGAGACTTCTTACAGTAGATTCATCTTGAAACACTTTGTTGTGGGTCCGACCCCGAGGTTTGGAAACCTATAGCTGCTCTTGCTTACGCGGCTGTGACACTTGATCTCTTTTCGCTCTCTCTGCTCCAGCTGATGGGGCTGGTTAGTCACCCTATAGGAGATTATTGGACTGTGAAAACACTTTTATTGAACCATTACTTACACCATGGAAAGCATGAATCACTGTGTGTATGTGTGTGTACACACACACACACACACACACACACACACACGTGTGAATGTTTGGCCTTGTTTTACTATTTTTGTGGGGTCTGAAAACCGGGAACCCACTATACTTGTGGGGTCCGCCAGCTTTGTGAGGACCAAAATGCATAATGTCAATGATTGGTGCAAACAAATGTAGTAAAACAAGGATGTGTGTGGTTGTGTGCCTACTTGTAAATGCTGCATAGTGGGGACCAAAGAAAAAAAAAAAAATATATACTTTCCAAACAGAGTGCGGACATTTTGGGAAAGTGAGGACATTTTGGCTGGTTTCAGGGTTAGAGTTAAAATTAAGTTTAGGTTAGCGTTATGGTTGGGGTTAGGCATTCAGTTGTGATGCTTAAGGTTAGGGTTAGTGGCTAGGGAACGCATTATTTTAATGAGTGTCCTCACAAAGACAGACGTGTGTTTGTGTGCAGACTCATTTCCTTTCAGCTGTTATGGGTGTAATGGTACATGTTAAATGCTGAAGCAGAAGAATTTCAGCAAAAAAGCTTCCTAGACGCTGCAGCTAATAAAGCCGAGGGACTTTTCTCTTTAAGGCTTCTTAAACTCATGTGATTATAACTGCCAAAATAAAGCTGAGCAGAATTACATGTTTTAATAGGGTGTTGTATGATGACAAAATGCCAGAACACTTTCAGTATGTCTGAAACTCAGTTGGAGAGAAGCGGCACCATCCCTCTGCAAGCCATGACATCATCTGATGTTATGTTGATGACGGTGGAAAATACCGTCTCTCACATGGCACAGCAGAGTTTCTCTGAAGTGTTTAGCTGGGTCGAGAGCTGAGGTGCCAGCCATATGTTTCTTCTGTTTTGTTTTCATGGTCATTAAACCATTTGGTGACCATTTGTGGCCCCTGCAGATTAGGGGCAAAAGCTGACTCCCGTTAAAACTCACATCGCCTCTGAAGGTGGTTAGTGAGAACACAGACTGGCACTGTGTTTCCTTGTCATTTGAAGAAGAATATATGCATGAATGGTTTGTTGGGGAAGGAGGTGTGCAGGTCAAACGTTGGTTAAGTGATGTATACCCCACAGACTGACTCCATATTTATTGTAAACGTGTGAGACTAGGTATAACAAAGGTGGCAGAGGCAGATATACCATATTAGATGAAAGAGTTGACTCTCAAGGAGGTTTATTGGAGGCCGCAAAGCAAAACATTTGCTATTTAAAATTTCCACATTTCTTTAAACTTTCCTGAGTTAAATATTAGCAAACAGCCTATTTACACATCATTAGCCTTAACAACATTAGCAGTCATTTGGAGTCATGTTTCTGTTCATGGCCAAATGGCGAATGCATGTGGCACTAAAATTAAATCTCACTCTGTTCACCAGACAAAGCCCATGTGGGCAGGTCGAATACTGAAAGCTTATTGGAACAAAGCTCCCTGCTGCCTCCTGCTGATGAGAGTGGTGAGACTCAAATGAAACAGTGATGTTGGTGTCTGTAAAACCAAAACAATTAGCTGAAAGAGGTTAAAATGCTCCACAGAGGAGGAGAGCTGCAGCGTCGAGTGATAATTCTGTTTACTGCACTATGAACGAAAACTTTCGCATAGCAATCATTTAATTCATTGTTAATATAAATTATAGATTAGAGCACCTTTAAATTGTAGTGTATAAACATACTTTATGGAATAATTCTTCTTGAAGGAGGGACAGAACTCCCATTTTTCATGAGTCTAAATAAAAGAAATAAGCCTTTTTTTATAAACACAAAAGACACACATACACACACAGATATACCGTGACAAGATCCTTAGGCCCTCATGCCATTCATTTAAAGTCATGTGAAATACATGGTTCAGTGCCGAATAAATGTCTTTTTTCAAAATAAAACGACACATTTTAAAGTGGTCTTCTATTGTGAGCAGCCCAGGACACACCTGTGCAGTAATCATGCTGTGTAATCAGCATCTTGATATGCCACACCTGTGGATGGTCTTGACAGAGGAGAGATGTTCACTAGATCAGATTTAAACACATTTGAGAGGAAGAAATCTCTTGTGTTGCTTAGAAAAATCAGAGAACTTTCATTTCAACTCATGAAAAATGGAAGCAAAAACAAAAGTGTTGCATTTATATTTTTGTGTGACAACTGTGGGGTCGCCTTATATTGTGCTTCAGGGATCTTGGAGGCAGAGTGAGCAGCAGGCTCGTCAGAGGAGATGAGGCACACCTGTGCAGCCTGGCTCACCTGTACTTAAGAGAGCAGCCGGGCTGTGCTCTGTTTCGCACTCCCCCCCATGCCACAGCCTGTGAAAACAGCTCCAGCTCACCGCATTGCCCTTATTTTTCAATTATATTACTTTTTCAATATATGCTTCTTTAAGATGCTGACACTACTGATATTACTGATTTTCTTGTTTTGTTGTGTTAACCTGCTGCTTGGCTAAATAAAACCCTTGAATGGTGACATTTGCATGAGCTTACGCTTTTGTAGCAAGAAGGAGCCAACTTGAAACAATATTTAAACTTAAATCAAAGACAATGTTTTGATGAAGTGTCAATGAATGTCCACATTTGTCTAAGACAGGTCATTCTTAACGGCTGCTGATCAGGGAGGACAGATTAATTGCCCTTGATGATTAGATCTAATCAAACACCCTCCTGCAAACTTTACCAACTCAAGTTGCTAAACTTATGTGAGGACACCAGCCCTCTGTTTGCTGTTGCTGTCACAGTAACCAGGGCATTGGGTGAATCATGTCCCCTCCCATCTCAGTCAGCAAGAGCGAGCCAGTGTAAAAAAAAAAAAAAAAAAGAGGGGATGTATTGTATGTAGAAGTAGCAGCATTTGCACTGTGCATTGTTAGGCCAGGGCAATACAACTGTTTCTTACATTAATATTTACAGTATTAGTCTCTAAACGTGCTTTTTATTTTGAGGAAAGGGGAGTAAGGAGTATTGAGGTTAAGAGTTCCACTTAGCTTTTCTACGAAAACAAACCCAAAACAGCTGAGTGGCGCTCAGCGTGCAGCAGAGGCAGGTACAATAAGCCAGTGTGTTTCACAGACAGTTTTTGATGTAAGGAAATGAGCTCAGTAGGTCCATCCTGTCTGAAACGAGCAACAGGCCAGTCCAGCTCTCCTGTACCTCATCATCCTCAAGACTTCAAGGATGAGTTAAAGAAAGTCAAAGTTTAATTTTGACAAACACTCAAGCTGGACACCATATAAAGAATGCAGCTTATTTGCTTGCATGATCCTTCGAGTGTCTCCAAAGCCACATATTCTGACACTAAATTAATGTTGTTTTTTTTTTTTTTTTTTTTTTTTTCTTCCACAAAACCCCAGATTGCATCCAGTGACAATGTGCCTTCATACAAGAACATTTTCAAATTCTTATCCTAAACCTCTTAATTTTTCTGTGAGATTTGTTCATGTGATTGCCCGACTCGGATTCAACAAACGCAAACGTGTTGCAAATTACTAGTTTTCTGCCTGACTGATGCCACCTGTTCATGAGGAGCTGTCTAGTCAAGACATTTGGTCATTAGCATAATTGAAGCCCCTGAAATTCCCATATAGGTCTACCTGATGTGCTGCATCTGTGGGTGAGTTTCATTGACATGATTCTCCAAAGAGTATTAAAAAGACATTCACACTGCAGATCTTCTAGTCCTGCTTTTTGAAATTGAGAGACAAACCCATAAGCGGTTTAGCTGGATATTGGCTGCCAGGATGTGATAGCTATTTATATGCATTGTTGTTCCCATCTACCCAAGCAGCTTCTGCTGAGATTATATGTACCATACCTTTTTTTTTTTTTTTTTTTTAATATGGTGGATGTTTGTATTAAATGTCCTGGGTTGGATTGTTCTGACTTGGCTAGATATGCAGTGAAGACCTTCAACATCAGGGCCTCTCAACCTTGTTGCCAGCTTGTGGCTTCCTGTGTTCTGGCCTAGAGAAAGGGTAACCTTAACCTTGCATTACAAATTCAGCTTTGGTGAAAGCTGAATACAGGTTCTTCTTTTTAAAAAAAAAAAAAAAAAAAAAAAACCAAATAAAGCACCAAGGCCAACACAAGTAAAAGTTAATCTTGAACTTGTCAGCTGTGGTCAGTGGACACAGTTCTTCCAACATCAACACCACATGTTGCATCAGTCCGTCCTGTGCCATCCTTCGTCGTCCTTGAAGCCTGGGAGTCGGTGTTGACCTCAGAAATATGGTATCTGAATTGGTGTTTCAATGCTCGGTTAATTTTGTTATCACAAAGTAAAGGGTGCAAAAGAAAAAAACTGCAATTCTTTGCCAAGAGTTGCATGATGAGATTTACAGCATCTAGCTGTAAAAAGAAAAGCTGGAGTGAGCAACTAGTTCGCTTAGCATAAAGACTAGAAGCAGAGGGAAACATCTAGCCTTTCAAAAGGTTAAGTCTATCCATACAAGCACTGAAAAGTTCAGCAATTAAGAAGTTATATCTTGTCTAAAAATTGACATTTAGGAAAATGTTTAGTTGTTACGCTAAGCTAACGCATGCAATGGACAGATATGAGAGTGGCATCAATCTTATCTAATTCTTGGCAAGAAAGCCGGACTGTTTAACTTTTCCTATGACAGCACTGAGCAGTGTCTTACTGGTAAGGCCATTTGATGTCAGTAGCCAGACCAGTCATGATTTCTTTGGATCGAGGTTCATTCTCTCATCGGGCCAACTGTTCTGCCAATGCTGGAGGTTTGGCATGAGCCACAGCAGGAGGAGATACTCTTGTTTGACATCTTTCCTATGTCCTCCAACTCATAGTAGTGGAAAGAAACCTCGCCAGCCTCTAAGGTCCCTTTTTTTTTTGTTTCTTGTTGGAAGTTTCAACGGCCTTTTCTGTTTGTAGCTTTACTGATACTAAATCTGACATAGGAAAAATTCAAAGCAAAGTACATTGGAACAAACCAGGTTCAACTTGCAGTTCGAGGCTTTGTGCACCACAGCCCTCTCAGTACAAGCTATCCTGATGATGTGTTCTAGGAAGGTGGAAAATTTTCCCCATCACAAATGTTGACGGCACCTAATAAAAGGAAAAAAATTACTTTCAATTTAAACAATTCTATTTTAGAAGCAATAAAATGCAGTTGCCTGTGAAATGTTTATTTCTGTTGAAGCACTGTGTAAAATGTTTTATACTGTATGTGCTACACTTAAGATAGGTTAAATATTGCAGTTGAGGATTTGTCAGTTAATTTACTGGCATTGAAAACACAAACTAATGCAGTCATGCAATTTATGTTTACTTTGAACAGTTTATGGGATTCAACAGACTGTTCTTCGGCCTTGCATCACTTCAACAAACATTACCAAAGAAAATAATACCAATAAATAATACCATAGCCAACCATTTGGCAAATAACCAGCATTCTTAAACCAGGTGCATTGCGTCTGCCAAACGTGACCTCAACATTTTACAGGCTAGTGATTCTGCAGCTGGAGCGCCATGATGCTAGATTAAACTATTAACACTTCTCCACCAAAGAAGTTGCTCACATCAGTGAAATGAATTCAGACACAGTGGGGACACTTATATGATGCAGAAAAACAGAAAAAGGTAAAACCCCTAAATCATCATGAACATATTACAAGTCATGGACAACCCGTTTCATTTTAAAATAGAAATGCGACATTTTTATTTTTGCTCCATTTTTCATCAGTTGAAAATAAGAGCTAAGACTTTTTCTTTCTAAACGCCAATCTGTTAGTGAGCACTCATCCTTTGTCAAGCACATCCATCCACCTGCCAGGTGTTGGCATATCAAGATCCTGATTGCACAGGTGGGCCCCAAGCTTGTCACAATAAAAGGCCATGCTTTGTTCAGTGTAAGTCAACAGTATATTTAATGCTAGTAGAATTAAAAAATGACCAATATTGCAGTGTTGCTATGATAATGCAAGAAAAGGAAAACACCAATCTTTTAAGACCAGCTACCTCAACTAAAAGAAATCCATGAAAAGACCATCACTCACTCACTCACTCATCACTCACTCACTCACTCACTCACTCACTCACTCACTCACACACACTTCACTTTTTATACATCTGTGCCAGCAACAGCCAGAGCCGGAGGCATATTGTTTTTGGGTTGTCCCTCCGTACGTCCCCTTATCCTGAATACAAACATTCAACAAAACTCATGGAGGAACTGATTAGATTTTGGTGGTCAAAAGTCAAGGTCACAGTGATCTTACATTCTTGTGAATGCAAAGTTATCAGGAACACCCAGATGGGATTTCATTACGTCTGGCACTGTGACTTCACAACACACGTTTTTGGCCATAACTCACAGATTCATTCACCAATTGTGACAAAATTTAACTCAAATGTCTATAAGGATAAAACTGAAGTGATGACATTTTATATCCAAAAATACTTCTGACGATTACTCAGTGCTATACCTCAGGAAGGGGGAGATCGTGACCGTATTTCCTGCAGCTTGGCTTGTTGGTGGAGGGATACAAATGCGAGGCGGTCATTCTAGTTTTTAAAAAGTGACAAAATTAAACAGCGGGGCACTGGACTTATCAACGAACATTACTCAAACAGGAGTAATTGCTCTATTTGTTGAGGTCAACTGTGAATTAATACACATGTGGTGCTCAAGTAACTATTCAAACCACAGTGACCATGTTTTTATAATGAAGGAACATGTCACACAACAGCAGTGTGGTTCAGTGCTGTGTCTTTTTAATGGTTTGAACAGCTCTGTGGCCCAGGGGAACACGTATTATTATCAGGCTTTACACACACAACACTTGTTAGCGGGATCAGTTCATTGTTAGATTTGTTGTCAGTAAGAAAAAAAAAAAACACTTATCCTTTAAAAGCCTTCCACTGATTGTCTTTAGGATCCCATGTTATCCTGTCTGTCTCATCTCTCCTCTGACATTATGAAACGAGGGATTTTCCTCCCAGACAATCGTGCGCTAAAGAGAACAGATGTCACAATGAATAAATCTGTGCTACCTCACATAGTTTGGAATATCTCTTGCAGTAATTGCTGTTCTCCAGCAATGGTTTAGGTGGTCTTCAGAGGAGAGTCTCCCTAACACAGCCTGAGTACTTCCACATGCTGAAATCTTAGCTAATGGTTTGGCACATGGCTTTTAATGAGAGCCCGAGACTTGGCAATCTCGTCGCGGGTTCTTTTCTACGAAGCCACATCAATAGCAGGACACGAGGCTTGTCATTAAATTGATCTGATTAAGTTTGGAGAAATTACAATATGCAGAGTAGGCCTGTGATTTCTCTGCACCATGGTCACCGAGTCCAGACAGTGGGAGCTGTGCAGCGAGGCATGCCTGCTGACTGGGCCTTTATCCACACTGACACTGCAAATTACTGTAGCGCTCGTACCTTTTCCAAATGTTTGGAGGAGCTCATGGCCAGTGGAATGCTTCTGCATTTCATCCCCATAAAGCTTCAGCTTCTCCTGCCTCGGTCCAGCTGGAAGGTAAAAGTGGACCGAATATACTGCAAATGGTTGTCTAACCGCAGTGAAACCACTTGAATAGTTCCCAAAGTATACAACTTCACTCATGTGGCGCTCAGGCCCAGGCGATCCCGACTCTGCTGAGGCTGAGTCATTTCAAACCCCAGGGTGGTGGCGTAAGTAGAACAGAAGAAATATTGATTTCTAATTATATTCATCAGGGAAGAAGAGACCACAAAGGACGGACTGATTACACACTAACATTATTCTGCTTGAGTGTTTTCCAAGCTCTCAGTGGATTGTTTTAAAAACTACTTTAGAGGAGTAAGATAAATGGAAGAGGTAGAAAACTTGAAATAGGATACAGGTACAGTCTTTTTTTTTTTTTTTTTTACAAATGAATAACTTTAGAGATTTAAACCACGCTCCAGATAAAGAGGTTTAGGGGTAACAAAAATGTGACACCAACATCTGGTTAGAGGCATTAAAGCCTGTATCCAAAGTAAAATAAGACTTTGGCATCTAAAGTTCACTCATTAACACGTGTCTCTTTGGATAGAGCCGGTGTGGCTGTTTCGTTCAATCTGTATGTGAAGCTAAGATAAATACCTGCTGGCTCTAGCTCCATATTTAGTGGACAGATGAGATGAGAGTGGCATCAATCAAAAAAGAAATTGTAAAATGTAAGGACACTTGTCACCGTTTAATGCACATTTAAATTTGCACTTTGGTGCCATTTCAGCTGCAGTTTCATGTCTGTAGCTGTGGCGTGTTTCCTGTCATCCTACTTCAGGCAGGAGTTCTAGTTGGTTTCCACAGTGAGACGCCAACAAATGGCAGAGAATGACTCAGTGAAATGTTTATTATTGTGTCGTGCGTCCAGCTATGTCAAACCTGCATGGGTTTACAAGAAATCATGAACTCTTTTAGGCCAGAACCAAAGTGCTGCATAAACATCTTCATATGATAAACCATAACAACTATCACGATCAAATTTTCTAAACCTAAACATTTACTGTACTGATGAAATGAAAGTATATACTTAGAAGCCTGTAAAAGATGGCAATAGTAATTTAGACTGACGCCAACTTTAACATCAAAATTTCAATCTGTTTTTTTATTTTTTAGAAGAAAAATGAAATTCCTCTTCATCTCCGCTCCTCTTCAGCCAGAATATGTATCATGATGTTACTAATTATCAGTTGAATTTGATGAGGCGTTTTGTTGATGAAGTGAATCCTTGAAGTCATATAAACATGAAATATTTCATGGAGTCATTTCATGGAAAATTAACTCTAAAGTCGTGACAATTTCTTCAGTACACAAGAAAATGGAACCGACTTTCCACAAATCTGCTTCCAGTCAGTTTTTCCATTTACAGAGTAGGAACACCTTCTTTCAACAAATTTTTTTTTTTTTTCCATCAAACTTGAATAAAAGCTTAATTCTAATAAGTTAATTGTGCAAGAAATGATTCCTGTAGATACACAGCATATCCACCTTCTCAAACACTGAGTTAATAAAACTCTTTGCCCATTGAGAACTGTGTGATTCACGTCACACAATCACTGACGTGAATGAGGGAAAAGAGAGGAATTATGAACAAAGCTTAGTCACAGTTTTCCCCAAAGTGAATCTGCAGACAGTTCTGTCCTATGTGCCATCTGGACTTTAAAGACACCAGCCCATTATGACGTGCCAGCTTAATATTTCCCTAGTCTACCTACTGTGTGAAACACACACACACACAATGATCCATCCAGCAAAATTAAATACTCATTGATAAAAATGTGTTGAGGCTTGGTTTTATAACACTGTAGGTGCGACTCCTTGTAACTTCTCTGATCAGCATCTGACATCATGTTACACACCAGATGTCTGCACTTAAGTTTTGTGGAGTTTACTCCAAAACAAAAGGCTGCTGTTAGTTTACGAAGAGGAGTAGCCAAAGTTACAGTTACATGGACTCCATGTGGTCTCAGGACCACCTGGTTGGGCCTTAGGGATCTGGCAGATCAGGGATTTATACGTAGGTAAATAAGTTACAAAACGCCAGGGCTTGTAGACTTGATGTGAGAGCTTGTAGAACAAAAGTCTGAACTCGTACGTTTTTTAAATTTTCACTTGTATAATATAGTGACACATGACACACGTGAGGAACTTTTACATAAACGCAACTTGATTGGCTGGCACCTGCACTGCCGGTTTTTGAAAAGTTAAACTTTTCTCAACTTATACTGCAAACAATGCCAGCAAAACAAAGCAGCGGAATCACCATGCAGTTTGATAACACTTGACACCCCCATTCAAAGTGAATGAGAAGCATCTTGATCTTTTCAGATGTGACATAATGTAATTTTATAATAGAGGCCTCATGTAGCCACTGTACCGTCCACTGACTGACTTGTATTTTATCAGGGTGATCCTGGAGTGGAGTATATTGATGTGACAGTGTTAAACTCCCTGTATTTGCATGTTTTCATGTACATATAATTAAGTTTGTGTGTGTGCATATATATTATTTTGTTTCCTTTTCTGTTTCTCCGTCAGTGATGCGCTCTTATCTACTGGTTTGAAAGGTGCTGTGTAAATAAAGATTTACTCACATTTGCTTGAAACAGAATCGAGCGATCATGGCTGTGAAGTGTTCACAACATCACAACAGGCACCAGCAGCTTCTGTGATGTCCTGCATCAGCTACAACAGACTTGGGAGAGCAGTGGTCTTGTACCCAGTGACCCTAACTCCAGTATCCAGATTCCTGAAATCAAATGCCCACTGAGCTCAGTGGAATTTGCTGGACTGAATGCCGCTGTGGACCAACAAGTCTTGTTGCTTATGTTTATTTAGCTGTAATCTAATACATGCAGAGTAAAAGAGTAGATTTTTTCAATCTGTACACTTGTGAATATATTTTCTGTAACTTCACTTCTTTTAGAAAGCTGCTGTGTGAATATTTTAAATTTCATCATACAAGTTTGAATTTTTTCTAAAGGTTTATAAAATGTTTGTTTTACACACACACACACACACACACACACACACAAACCTAGTGTTTGAGTTAAGTGGTGCATTTTACTTTCTGGGGTGGACTTGGGTAAACTGAGCAACAATGGCCATTATGGCTGAACAGGCAGTAGCGTCACTGGCCACATCTGTCCCATGTTAAACGGACTCCGCGGCCAGTATAGCTGTCAGTGGTCCATGACATCCACACCTCCTGCAGGACACCACACGCTTAAGCAGTCACACGTGTTTGTAGTTTTTGTTTGCACCACAGAGGCAACTTTTCCTTTCTTCTGACATTGTGCTCTCGCAAATAAGTGGGAAAAACAACCTGTTGGCAGCTTTTACGCAGTGTGCATCTTACAAATAATATATGGTTCAATTTTCTGGAGATGGAGATCGTCTCCCACGTGGAAAAATTACATAACAACCAGGGGCATCAACTCAAGATATGACGACGTCTCTTAATCTAATGCAATTTTCGAGCTGCGGTTTCAAATCCACTTATTTTATGGGACAAATGGAACAGAAACTGATAACTGATCCGATTTAACATCAAACATGTGTGGGTATTAAATAAAACAAAATTGATATTTTAAACCTGATTTTATGAGGGAGGAAACATGTGTTCCCAACATGTTACCCCATTTTTCATGAACTGAAGTCGACATAAATGCCACTACACTCTTCAAAGGCAGTTTAACGGAGAACATAACTGGGAACATACAGAAAAAACTATCAGTTGACATTAACTGTGGAGACTATGAAGGAAGCTGGTGCCTGTGCTGTGAATCTACAGGGATCCCCCATTAAAAGAAAAGTATTTAAGACTCTGGAAGAAAATTGACAACATCCTCCACTACTGTAAGCAGCAGAATAAAATCTGAGGAGACTGAATCTGATAAAATACACTGTCAGTTTATTAGTAAAGTAATAATTCAAATCACTGAGGGTAGGCTAAGCAACACACACACTTTGTATAACACAATGCAGTTCAGCAGCACCACAAACTACAGCCTCCAACATGATCACTGAATCAAAACCTCCTTAACACAGTTACAACAAAAACTGAACGTTGAAAACCTTCATGAAGGAGGAACTGCTGTGTTTCACTGTAGCATCAGCACGTGTTGCACTACTGAGTATTTGAACCAGCATTGTGCAAATACCCAGTGAAATCAAACATGAAAAGTTGTGACCACTTCTGTCAGTCGATGCAACAAAAACCAGAGCCTGTTTACATAAAACATCCTTGAATTTTCACAACTGGTCTGAGGCCAGTTTTAGCTCAGGAGGCCCAGTAAAGGTGGGTAAACTCTGACCCCTGCTGATCACAAAGAAAACAACCACCAGTGGAGGGAAAAAAAAAAAGAATTACTTAAATGCTTAAATGACCCTGTTGGATAGTAAATTGCATTACTGTCATGCATACAATGGCATTAAGACATAAATAAATGGATCAGAGGCTGGGAGCTGAATTCAATAGGTTTACCCTCAACCAAATATCCATAGTCATTCCTAATCACCTCGTGGTAGATTGGTGTCTGCCGACAGAAATACAGAAACCTGTTAATTCAGGCTCACAGCTGGGGGACATTTTATGCTGAAAGACAAACTGTTCTGTGTTTTTGAATAAAACCGCAGGTTGTCATGTCGTGTTCAGTCTGGGCCAGCAGGTGGCAGCAGCTGCAGGTCCTGACCGGCTCAGTCGGTTGTTTGACTCTGCACTTCAACAAATTTGACAGACCTTTTTTTTTTTTTTTTTTTTTTTTTTTAACATTTCCTGTCTAGTGTCTCTGTCATCATTCTCACCCGACCTCATCTGTGCATCTATGTTGACAAGACACTGTAGGAATGAGATCTCCACCACCTGTTCTATCATCACATGATGCTGAAGCTGTAATCCATACATTTGTATCGTCCACGCATGATCATTGTATTACTCTTCCTTGTCCTACAACAAAACATCCCTTTTTTAAAGTTTGTTTTTAACATGATTTGTTTTTTATTCTTTTTAATCTAGTATTTAAACATCTTTCTGACATTGGTGTTTTCTAATATGGTTTTTGTTTTATTTAAAATTTATTATTTTATTAGCTTGATGTATGTTTCTACCGAGTTTTCTCTTTAATCATTAAATGTATTGGGAACATGTTGAATGGTGATCCTGCACATTAAATGAAAGTGATTGTTTGATTTAATGAGAACAAAATCACATAAAAATCCTGGACACATGCATTTTGAATTATTGATTAATCTGCCAGTTTGTTTCTCAATTAATCATTTGATTTATACAGCATCCGAAAAACTGAACTAGAATTAACACGTTATGGTCATGGCCTCTGCCAAACAGTACAGGGTTGATTAGTGTGTGAATTCTTGAATTAAGAGTGTTCAAAAGGTCAAGATCACTGTGACCTCCCAAAACACAAAGTTCATCTTTGAGTACAAGTGAATGTTTGTGCCAAATTTACAGTTCTTCTCTCAAGGTGGCCTTGAGGTATCCTTTTTCATAAGGCCAAAAACATGCTGTAAGGATAGGGTCAGTAATCCTGACCTTTTGACCTTTAGCCTCCAAATCTGATCAGGTCATCTTTGAGTCCTGGTGAATACTTGCGCCAAATTTGAAGAAATTCCTTCAAAACATTACTTAGCTCGTGTTCACAAGAATGGGGCGGAAAGACAATAAGGTCATTATTAAGGGTTTTTAATAAGTGTCTTGTTTTAAGTCTCTTAGTGGTCATTCTGCATCACACAGATATGTGTGGAGGATGTTAGAGGAACATAACAATCTTTGCAAATACTTCCAATACAATAATTCAAACCAAGAAGTTTGTCCATTCTCCTCAGTATCTTTTTTTTTATTTTTTATTTCTGAGACATTGTGAGAGTGATGGAGCTCTGACGAGGGGAGAGCGAAGAGAGAGGCCTGTGGGGGATTCAATTCCCTGGGCAGCATGGGGGTAAAAACGCTCCGACGGGTAGGGGGTCTTAACCACTGTAACATCACTGAGTATGACTCATCTATTCAAAGAAAATAATGTGTCAAAATTGTTCAAACACAACACACAGTTTCACAAGGGAAGGAAAACCCAGAGAACGAGACTCTACTGTCACATTCCTGCTAGAGTGCAGCTCCGGCCGCAGGAGTCCAAGAGAGTAGTTAACAGCTTGCCTGTTCACCGTGATTACACATGTGGGCACCTTGTAAATGAACATCAAAAGGCGTTATAATATACAGGCTTATATGTAGATTGTTAATACAGACACATACGGGCTCAGTTCAGGTATCCAGGGAAAGGAATTGGTGCCAAAGCTACCTATTAGATTCAAGTGTTTGATATTAATGATCTTTCTGTGTGAACAGTTACATATTGCAGGTGTTTGTTTCTCAGACTCCCTCTCCGCTACTTGACAAGCCAGATCTGTCCTGCCTCTTAAGTGCGTCCCTTTTGCAAATGAAATCAGAAAATGGAGCCACTTGTCACTGGTGAAACTCGTCTCTGCACTCTATTAGCAACTTGCCAAAAACAATCTGTCACTTCCCTCGCAGCAGTCACAACAACGGGAACAAGGAGAATTATTATCTGCTACCTGCCTGTCACAAACAACAAACGCTGAAGAGGAAATTTTTAATATTTCCAAGTTTAGCATAATAGAATGTCACAGCTCTCCAGTTTACAAGATGTCTATAAATCATTTATGGAAATAGGCTGCATTGCATTACAATAGTTAAGATTAAATAATTTGTAAAGATGGGTGTTTTATGCTGCAGCAGTTATGTGCAGCATATTTTTGTGGATTCAGACTTTCTCTCTGTTCCAGGTGTTTCATGCCTCTGTGTCTTTTTTGTTCTGAGGCAGACAGGTGAAGCAAAAGAGATGGAAGATGCAAGATATAGGCAGGGTCCCGCAAAACTGGCTTTGTGCCCTTTTTTTGCTCGGTGTATTCTTCTTTCTCAGTTTTATCATGAGCGATTCATTTTTGATTGTAGTTTTGAAGAAACTCCTCAGAATCCCATAGTGCACAGAAAGAAACTGAGAGGAAGTAAATGGAAAAGGGGGAAAGCAATTATAGGATTCAGTGCCTGGTGATGATCGAGATCAACAACTTGACTTTCGCAATGTTCTCTGACTGTGCACCACACAAAGGCGTCTTACAGAGCCAGCGCACAACAGCTACATAAGATTTGGTATTCTCTGATGTTTTGATGAACCGAACTGAACAAACATAAGAATGTGGATAAGGACTTTTCAACGTCTAAAGAAGCTCAAACGTTGACCAGGTTGTTCCCCAGCTGCAGATATGAGACTGACTGCAGTAAAAAGGAAAGAGTTGGTGACTGAGACTAACGTCCACACTCCTTTTTTTGATGCAGGTTAATTGATTTTATATGGAACAGCCGCAATCTGTACTGAAGTGAAAGTGATAATAATGCTAGCTTATAATAGAATCACCAATAAGATGGCCACAAAATAAAGATAATAAGAATATTTTACCTATCTATTGTTTGTCTTTCGTTTTAACTTGCGTTGCTGTGACAACTGTGTTGATGTTCTGTGTTGGTGCAGTTTAGTTTATTTACAGTTAAAAACACACACATAAGTTATAGTATGACAGTAGCAGAAATAAAATAAAAAGATAAACCGCAGACAATAAAACAATTTTTACCAGTAACCGGCACTAAAAGTTGTGTAACCTGTAGGATATATGAGAGTCAGGATATCTGCAAGCTAACAAGCTAACTATGGATTCATTTAGTTAACTGGGAGCTACATATTTTAGCCTGTATTTGTTCACATTTTTGCAATTTTTTTCTGATGTACGGAGATAGGCTGCAAATATGGAAATGAAAAGTAATTGGCATTCTTATTCATTTTCTATCTGTAATGTCTTGTATCATCAAATGTTTGATATTTGACAAGGAGAGCTAACAAAGACGCATCAGTAATAAACGGTCTCATCTTTGATTTCTGCATGTGTCCAGTGTTGCAAAAGGAATCAAAACAGATCGAAAATCTAGCCGGTGGTCTTGCACAACAAAATAAGAGTTAAAGTGGTTGCTAAGCAACAGATATCACTCTGGCCTTCCTCCAGCAGCAGATGCTTTTTGGAGGATGTTTTTCAACCCATCACAAAAAAAAATCACAAGTTGACATGACTTCGTTCAGCTCTCTTCAGTCAACAGAAATACGACTCTTCACTGGTTCCTGTGAGACACTTGCCATATAATTTGGGAAGTCAGCAGATATTCCATCCAGTTCCATGTCCAACATCCAGATGCTGTTTTAAAAGTCCAAACAGATGGGGAGGGGGTTTTCATCATCAGAGCAAGATATTTGGAGCCTAAACTGTCATTTTACTCTTATTTGCCAAAAATTCATTTCTAATCCATTTCTCCAACTTTAGCTGTGCATGAATTCCACCAGACTTATTTTTCTGCATCTGCTGGTGGTTTAATCTTCTATTCACAGAAATAATCAGCCACTAATCTTCAGTACTTCTGCTGTCCATGTGATGGCGCCATTGATTCACATTAGACATGTCCTTGCAGCCGGAGCCTCTCTCACCCACGTGAACCTCTTTGCAGCACACATGAAAAAATAACTCTCTTTACATCAGTATGATAATGATGGGAGTTTCTAAATACGGGCTTCAATATGTACCCTCACACTGTGGCATGAGGCACTTAGGCTAGTTGATCCTTTGATGTCCCAGAAATAGGCTTGGAAGCAGGTATCATTAGGGTTTTTAGAGAGGGAGCGAGAGAGTAGCTTCTCCATCAAAGCATGCGCGCTCCCCTTTGTAATGGAAACACCGGATGAGAGCTGCGCTGAAGGAGTCTAGCCATGAGTTTCCGTGTTTGAAAGGCAAATACAAAACACGCCATACAGTGCACACAATCTTTTCACATGTTGGCTGTTGAGTGTTTGAAGCAGAAGTGAAATGACTGATTTAAAATGTATGGGGGGAAAAAAAAAAAAAGTTATATGTTGCACTTTGTCATAATGAACCAATGAGGAACACATGAATTTTCTATTTAGTAGTTGACGACTACTGCATGATCATTTTATGTGCCATGTGAATCCATATTGGTCACATGTGTTTCGAAAGGCAAAATCAATGTATTTATATTATCAGCCTATAGCTGTGTTTTAGTTTTGATATTGTCGCCTACATTTTACCCATAGTTCTAGGCAGCCACAGGTTACAATTAGTCTAGAAATGCATAATCCATCACGCAATTATATCTGCATTCAATGTCATCACGGTTCCATGGCCATTAACTTACTTACCTTGCCTTGGTTTGCTTTAAAAAGTAGCATTAATATAGTTTTCATTGTACACTAATTGTTACTCCTCTTGAGATTAGAGCTGAAACAATTAGTCAAGCTACTGATTAGTCAAACTCCAGATATGAAACATGGAAAAATGTAGCAATAGTTTTGAACAGAACCTGTAATTGTTAGTTGTTTTGGGGTTTTTTGGGTTTTTTTATAACCCTAAATTGAGAAATATACAGTGGTTCCAGCTGCTTTTCTGTCTTTATCATTTCCAATTGAATGTCTTGGTCTGTCAAAAGACATTTGCAACCCCTAGTCTCCTAGAAATTGCATTTATACTACATTTATTACCAGGTTGGAAAAGCCAGATATTTTTTAATAAGGAAACATTACTGAACATATGGCATGTCGTAAAATGTCTAAAACTTTCTTTAACTTTTTTTTTTTTTTTATGGTTATCTTTTGGCCCTCAGAGCAGTTTCGTAAGATTAAGGAAAGGTTGTCTTCTGGCTTATTACAGAAAAAGTCCAAAAAGTCTTAAAGCACGAGACATGGTGAAGTTGTCATTTTTACTATTAGTATATTTATCTGAAATCCACATCTTTCCCAAACCTTAACCGAAGTGCTTTTGGTGCACTGGTCTCTGGTGTCAAATCCCTGCACTTCACCCACAATCCACCTCAACCACCTCTGTACAGCTAACACGTAACACTAAATATTGTCCCAGTCTTGAAGTTATTTCATAGACAAATAACCAGCTAATCAGATGGAATAATAGATTCAATAGAGTAATGAAAACAACAGTTAGTTGCAGCCCTGTTTTAGGCCGCCCAGATGTGATGGTGAACCACATCATTGGCGATCATTTTTAAACACGTTCATCTGAGGGAGAACCGAACTGACTGAAAGGTTTAGATCAGTCTAGATTTATGGCATGGATTCAGGAGGTGGAGCGGGTCGTCCACTAATCAGACGGTCAGTGGTTCGATCTCCGGCTCCTTCAGTCTGTATGTTGAAGTGTCCTTGAACCCTAAATTGCCCCTTATGGCTGTTCCATCAGTAAATGAGTGTGTGTGTGGGTGTTATGTATATATGTGTGGGTGAATGTGACAACTATTTTAAAGCAGTTTGAGTGGTTGATGAGACTAGAAAAGTGATATAAGTGCCATTTTCATCGATTACCTAATACTTACTACAAATATGAAGGAATATATTACATTACACAAAATTAATGCAGACTTCATCTCCACTGTGATGGATTATACAGACCTTTACCCAATAGTATGTACAGTACTATACATATGTTAATGCATCAGTAAGGGTCTTTGTTGTTTAAGTGCTAACCTAAATCTGTTTTCTGAGTAATTGAATAAAACAATCAGCCAATCAGAAGAGAGGTTCAGAGCCAGAGTGTGACTTACCTGTTGTTACTAGAGCTCGAGAGAAACGTGAGAAAGGAGGTGTAAAACTACATTGAGATGGTTTTTTGGTTCTTGAAACTACAAATATATCTTCTTATGGATCAACACTTCAAATAAAACACTGGAAAGTGGAAAATATGGGACCTTTTTTTTTTTTTTTATAAAATACCTCTCCACCATTGTCTCACTCCATCTGTATTTTCTGTTTGGACATCCAGACTGTGATTCCTCTTACCTCAACAGGTTTCACCACTTTCCTGGATTTCAGTGAACAGGATTTCTTAATTAACATGTGAACAACAGAAGTGATCCGTAAGGGTGTGTTTATTATACATGGTAAGAAAATATAATGAAGTAATTAAAGAAAAGTAATTTGCTAGTCTGTCGGCATAAATGGAAAATAATGTTTCCGAAGACAATTAGATGAATAAAATTTGTCATTAAAATGTTTATAAATGACTTCCTCTGTTCGACTGAGGTGGATATTACAACGCTGTGTTCATTTTTCTGAATGTAGCATAAGGTGAGCTCGCACCTTGCATGTATTCATATGGATTTTGTACCCAGTCAAGTCCTGCATAAGCTGCCCCAGCAACATTTTCAAGATCCAGCTGCCCTTAGATAACACTAGATAAAAAAAACTATGACAAGGCAAAGTCTGCAGAGTTGTCTGTGCCTTTGTGGGCTGGCCTAATTAGGCTTATAAATCTGGCCAAAATCTATGCAGTAGCTGCTTGTTCCTCTCCAGACTGTGACTTGACATATTCCAGGTTTTACCCCCCAAATCACCAGGGGCATCTCTTGGAGAACATAATCCTTAATGCTCCAATTCATCAAGTCCCAGCACTGTAACAACGACACAATGGAGAGAGGGGGGAAAAAAAAATAAATGAATAAAATGCAGCGGAGAGAGTGAAAACTTTCAGGTTGTTAAAACTCTGAGCTTATCCATTTGGCATCAAGGCCCTTTCTGCTCTGCACTCACATTAGTCCAATCCCTTATCGCTCTCACGGTCCAGACACACTCAGATCTGGGCAGCGGTGGGAACATTGAGTTTTATATAAATCAATACTATGTCCCCAACACTTTGCTGCTCCCAGCACCCCAGGGAAGATTATAAAACGCTTGGCCAGATCATCTCTCCCCCATCATTTCTCTGAGGTAGAAACTAAGAGTTGAATTGAAGAATGTTTTTTTTTTTCTGGGGGGGGGGTGACTCAGAGACAAACACTGTAGTGCCCTGTCAGCTCTGTTGTCGTTACAGTCAATCCTCAACTCCTGGACACATTGCTATGAGTGAATGTTGCTTCTGAAGTCATGAAATTGTTGCCTTTGAACTAAATGCAATCTTCTCCCCACAGTCCTGCAGTCAGACCAGTTAGAGGCAGCTCCCACTGTAATGTCGATGAATAAGCCAACACTGTGTTATTGAAATCTTAGGTGAAAATGTTATTCACAGAGACTCAAAGCTAACAAGTAGTGAGCTTAGGAAGCCTTTCAATACGTCAGGTATTCAGACTTTGGGGAGATGGGAACAGGTTGGATTAGATGGGATAGTCTGTTGCCTAAGCAACTGCTACACTCCACTGTGTTCGAAGAGGCTGCTTTATCTGGGGGGATTACACTGGGCGCAGGTAGGGGAAAAAATGTTTAAAAAAAAAAAATAATAAAAAAAGGTGTTTGCCTGGAGTCAAACAGTTCAGCGCCGAGGCCAAGAGCTGTGTCACCGCAGGGCTAAATCCTCCGTTGGTTTAAACAACAAAACAAAAGAACAGAATCTGTCAACAAGGTGCGAAAACAAAGTCAACAGAATCAAAGAAAAGGTGACAAGGAGGAAGAAGAAGGAAAGATAAGAAGCGGAAAATGAGGTTGATGTATGCTAAGTCCACTCCAGACAAAAATTATCCTGAAACAGCAGCACTGCGTACCTAAGCCCTCAGGTGAAAAGCAACTGGATTAGTTTTTTTTTTTTTTAACCTGACAAGTGGAAACAGTAAAGCCACGTGGGATGTCACAATCCCCCCCAGAGCTCCACCAGGTTTTTTTTTTTTTTTTTTTTCTTCCCCGGCGAGGTGACACTTGTTAATATTATTTATTTACATCATTTCGCCGCGCGGCGCACCTACATCGCTGCAGCTCTGGCCTGTGTTGTGCTTCTTCTATAATCTCCATAAGGAGATTATTGAAGTTGTGTGATGACAGAAGGATAGAAACAACAACACAAAAACCTTCTATCAGAGAAGACCAAAACAACAACCGTGCTTTCATCTCTAGAGTTCACCGGTGCCTTTGACAGGAGTTTGACTAAAGCTATTCCTACTTTAGCTGCACCCACGCGCGCACACACAGGAGCACAGCTTCTGCTAATGTGATGAGGATTTAAAGACTGTATGTATGTATGTATGTATGTAGTGTGTATGCAGATATGTAAACAGGCAGGGTTACAGTGCAGACAGACAGTATCTTAATGACATTTATTAAAACTTTTTAACGTGTCTATTTGTTTGATCACATTATTTCCAACAGGAGTCACGCGTGTCATCCTTGAAGGCTTTAACCCGACTTATTCATACTTTCATCCATTAGCTATGCTGCTTATCCTTTGAGGGTCATGGAGGGGCTGGAGCCAATCTCAGCTGACATTGTGTGAGAGGCGGGGGGGTACACCCTGTACAGGTCACCAGTCTGTCACAGGGCTGACACATACAGACAGTAACATTCACGACGATCTGGTCATAACATCATATGACAATCTTTTTCGGTAGAATCGCAATCCACTATCTGAACAATCTGCATCCTATTTCTGCTCTCCTGCCTGGAAATTGTGATTCGTATCTTTCCACTACTTTGACACCTTTTCAAATGTTTGAAGACAGCGATGTGGGTGAAGAATAGCGGCAAGGAGACAGTTTACAAATTGTGTCGCAACCAATCTCAAATTGCTTAGTTAATGCAGAGTATTTATTTATTCATGAGGTGCTATATGTAAGTGTTTTTGATTTGAAAGTTCTGTCGCTGCTAACCAGCTAGCACCTGCTCGTCCTGCTTCGTGTTTCCAGCGGACAGGCTGCTCGCTCTGCTCCTGTGAAGAACTGAGAAGTACCTGTGCTGCTACATCAAGGTGGCCGAACCTGCAGAGCAGAACAAGGACTACCGTCGTCAGCTGCAGTTAGCGGGTTAGCTGTTTAGCAGTTAACAGTGCGCTGGTTAGCAGCGTTTCAACTTGAATGATCGGTGCCATCTGTGCAATTTTATCTGAAAAGTAGATTATATGTCCAATGTAAGGAGGTTCATGATACAGGAGCATGAGATTACCCACCATTACTCACCCCTATGGGCAATTTAGAGTCACCTATTAACCTCTGGACTGCCCGCAGAAAATTCAGATTTGTATGAAGAAAAATAACACTCCATCTCGGACTCATAACTCTGACTTACACTTCTCAAGAATATGATTATCTCAGCTTTCAATCTATGGACTAAACATCCTTGAATCTGCTTAGAAATCACTGAAGAAGAAAAAAAAAAAAAAGACAGTTCTACATCTTCAGAGCTTGACTGAGAATCATCAGGTTTTTAAGTTTCCAGTGACAGTTGTCTGTACATCCATGGGTACATTACAACAGAAACTGCTAATAGCTAATTGTGTATACTTTAAATGGTGCCAACTTGCCTGAATCCATGGCAATGGAAAAAAAAAAGAGCAAAAAAGAATAGGATTCAAAAGGTTAATTGAGATTTTTAAAGCAAATGAGTGTTAAGGTGCAATGTATAGAGGAGATTGCTTTAATGACGACACTCTGTCATCAGCCCTGACCTTGGAGCAGCCAGAAATCTCTGCAGCGAGGCTTTTAACAAAAACCATGCAGAGTTCTGCACCAGATGGAGTTGAGCTATAGAGGATTTACCAAGACAGGTAAACAAGAACTTTCTCATTATCCAGACTGAAGTTCAATATTCCTCAGGTGAAAAAAGTAAAACTATAGAGATTTTACATGGAGCTCATCATTTAGATAATTAATTCCAAGATTTCTATTATACTTAAAAAATTGGATAATGGGTCAATTAAGAAGAATTTCTGTTTTGCCAGTCAGCTTGCAGAAGATTGAGAGGTATCTAATACAGTATTTACTCTTTTATTTAACTTAACCTATTTAATACAAATTCTTTCCAAGACCTGAAACATATATATCCAAATCATGTGTCATTAGTAACTCTTATAGTAGTAATCTCTTTTATGCAGTCATCACAATATTCAGATCCCAGCCCAGTAATTAAGATATTTAACACTTTGTCAGTGGCAGTACCCATCATTGCCACTATGTGTTATCACATTCTCATGACTATGACTTCTAGTGCTAATTTTACATATCAAAAAACCTCTTTTAAAAATACATATAGGTATATACATTTGTAGAGCTGAAGGGGAGAATGTCGAAAGTTGTTCCTGCCATGTTTGCGGTGTTTGCATGGGGTCAGCGTATGCATCCGACAGCCTGGCCGGCAAATGGCTTGTCTCCTGCACATCATCCATATCTGACCCATCGCTATCACAATCACTGAGGAAAGCATCTTTCTCATTTTGAGGGATAACAGCAATGTTGTCTGCGCGGTCACCTAGATCCAACACATCTTGACTCAAAGTGAAACTAGAAGGAAAAAACTGTAGAAAGTTTGGTAGAAGAAGAACTATGTGTGTATCAGTACGTGTCTACCTGGATGCAGTGTTATCCAACCGCTCACATTTGTTGCCATCAATACGTTTACTCATTCTATGATCACACTGAACAAAGTTGAGTAATTGCAAATGCATATATCAAAAGTAGACACCTTCAAGATGATGTGTACCAAAAATCTTTGTCCTGTTTTCATGTTAACATACTTTTACTAACCTTATGTTTGGGAGCTTTGCATCATGAGAAGAGACTGGCTGCATCAACCAGGAAGTAAACAGCACAGGTCATGTGAGAATTTTCACTTAACATGTGACAATGCACTTATTGAAATAATGATGGGTCTCAGTTAAATATTTGCTGGACATGCATTGATAGAAAATTCAGAAACATTTTCAGAGCCTTGTAACTGGAAATATCTTTTTCAGTTATGGGATGCGATTTAAATCCCATTGAGGTTAGCGACCTCTTCCAAGGGAGTCCTGACCAAGACAGCAGCACTACAAGTTTCAGACAGCTCTTTTTGTGTTTTTACTCATGTACTTGATGTATTGTCCTAAGTTACAAAACTATTGATAATATTAAGAAAGATACAAACAGAGATGATTAGTAAAGGAATAATTTACCATATGAATGAAGGAATTCAAACTGGGAACATTCCTTCATTTACTTTTCCTATTCCAAGTGACGGGAGCAGAAAATATGAAAGCTTTCTTTCCCATCTCTGTCCGTACTCCAGGGACAAACAGCACATACTGTATATGTCTTTTGATCTAGGATTGTGACTGGAGGATGAACTGTTCCAGCAAAGATGTGAGAATGGCTTTGTGAATAAAAAATATACCAATGACTGAATTGATGCATCAAAAGAGGTGATACACTGCACTATTGTTTATCAGAGTCCAACATGTGAGGACACTGCACCTCATGCAAGAACTTGTGCGCACAAGTGTTTCAAGTCAGATTCACCAACTTGTAGTAAACCGCTCCTTTCACACTGATAAATACCACCTGTTCAAGAGGAGTTGCGCATTCATGAGATTTGATCATTAGCATAATCAACACCCCTAAAATTGCCATATGGCCACCTGTTCCGCTTCGTTTGCGGGAAAGCTTCATTCACAAAAATGTCACGCAAGAGGTAAAAAGAATCTCCCAAATCCTGCTGTCAGAAACCAAGCAAACAAAAACAGAAGAAATTAAGCAGAGTCACTGGTGGTATTAGAGCACCCAAAACTATTAGAAAATGTTAATAGTACACCTGTCGAGAGCGTTTCACCAGAGCAGCGCTGTACTGAGGGAAATACAGAGGGAATGGTTTAATGCTACATGAAGTTAGATGCTAAAATTGTCTTTCTAAAGCAAGATTAATATGAGAGGCAGTCACTGAGATATTAGACTAGAGGATATTACAGCCTACAGTTTGGTGATGTTACACTGTCAGGTGTTATAACGGTGGGTGATACTCAACAGTGACTTGCAAAAAAGGGCCTGTGGCAGTAGGACTGAGAGCAACTACTGAAATGCTTAAGCTGTTGTGCCAATAAAATAATGTAAAAATCTAAAAAAAGATGACGGTGATCAGAATATTATTAAATCAATTTCAGTATCATATTTAACGCCAGATTTAGTCAGATTGAGCTGCGAGAAATTCTCAAGTCAAACAGGTGTGTTTTCCTTCCGTGAAGAATGGCAGTCCATCATACTTAAGAGAAAATTTGAAGTAATAGAAACTCGGTGAATGTCACAAATACTCTTAACTGGCTTGTATTTGCCACCTAATAACACAGAGAGCAAGTCACTATAATCAAGAAACAACAAATTCGGTTACATGAAAGGTCACTAATCGTTGTCACAGTAGTAATAATAAGGCTGTGGAGCGGTCACGGTTTAGTTAGGTTAAAATAAGTACTTCCTTAAGGTCAGAGGATCTTTGTCATCATGGTTACAAAAAGTGTTGACAACCGTTTTGGAATGGGAAGGAAATGGTGCTTTTCTCTTGCGTTTTGTCAACCCATCCATTTGGTTGAACAGATTTATTCTTTTGGCCTTTTTGATGGGATTTTATGAGCAATTAACGAACTGTGTGTCAGACCAAACCAGAGTTAAGACGTAAGTTTTTAAACCTGCATTAATTAAATCTTTTTAAGTGGGAACCAACAGACTCGACTCTGAGAACCACAGACAGTCAAAACTAGGTTAGCTTTGTTCACTCTAACATATTTGTTGGTTTTGGTCTGTTCCAAACAAAAAACCAAACAAAAAAAACAGAATAACATCAGCCTTTTCCATCAAAAAACTATATTTTCGTCCTTATACAGCACTTACACATTTCTGGTTAGCATTGGTCTAAATTCACTGTCTGCCACTTCTATTCTACACTTGCTGGCATGCGACAGCTTTGTATTTAACTCGTATATGTATTCTTATTTATTTTTGTTTGTCACTTTTACTTAATCTCAGTGTCCTATTCTCTGATTTATTTCGCTTCTTATTTGCGTTTCGCCGTGCTGCATCTCCAAGTCAAATTCCTGAATACAGATTGAAACTTCTCTTTGAACTTCTGTGACCACAAAACAGCACATGTTGACATTTTAGATCATCTATTCTGAGTTTTAAGTATCCAGTTAAGGCAAAGCACAAATATTTCCTAGAGGTGCGTTCACAGTAAAAGCTTTCCAGCAGCTCATGTTTTTCATCTGTTCTTGCACTCTAGATTAACTGTATGTTGCATTTTTTTTAAATTTTTTTAAACTCCATTTAATGACATAACAGAGAAAATGTGAATCCATGTGAAATAACCATTTTAAATATTTTGTGGAATCATGAAATTTGAACTGTCACAGTTTATTTTGGTATACTTATGTTTTTAACACCTAATATAAATCTTAGCTTAGCGCTTTCGTGACTAAATGCCACTGAAAAGCCGTCAGTGTTTTCACGCTGGATGTGAGATTAAGAACAGCTAACTGCAGCCTGGAGCTGTGGTGTGAGATAAATGCTCCTCTACATTTGGTAAACCTTCCACTTCAGGAAGAAGGAAAAAAGAGTCCTTCTCTGACATTTGGCTCATCAAGCTTCAATTACAAGTCTTAGTTGACTAATCTTATAATGGAAATGGTCACATATGACACTTAACACACATGCAAACGCAAACATGCAACAGCAGCCCGAATAGGAATGCTAAAGCCGAGCTAAATGGATTAGCTTCCTTAGAGGTGATCTCAACACGGAGACGTGTGTGTGTGTGTGTGTGTGTGTGTGTGTGTGTGTGTGTGTGTGTGTGTGTGTGTGTGTGTGCGTGCGTGTGCCAAAGCTCTACTGCGGGGAGCAGAGACACTGCAAAGAGCTGCTTGACTCCTGCCATGTCTTCACAGCGGAGACTTGGATACTGCAGTAATGAGTGGTGTGTGTTGTGTACACAACTCCGCTGTGATTGGACTCACCAGAGAACAAACAAACCTGTTACGCTACACTTGCATATGTGCGCACACACACATCCGCACACATCCTCAGAGACACAATTATAGACACAGAAATAAAGAAATTAAAGCATCCCTAATGTAAATATGAATACAGTGCACGCTCCATTAGTGTTGTGATAAGGTCTCCGCTGAGTTCAACCCTGCTTGTTGTGTTTGTTTGGTTTTGTTGTGTTGTGATCTGGCTGCAACAGCGGGACCTCCATTTACCCAGGGTTCCCGGCAGGTCAGTGCATTAATGGCAAAATGCAGAGCGCTGTTGGATACGAGGCCGATGGGAATGGCGAGGAGTCATCTCATGTGGCACTCAGTGGTGAATGTGGGAGGACTTCTTGGAGTAAACACTCACAGACACACACACTCACACACATACATATATATTCAGAAAAGAAGATAGTCAATGCGTGTCACAGCTGCACTTCTGTCTCTGTGTCGCTTTGGTTGCGACTGAAGAGAAGCACTAATGATGTGTGTGTTGAGGCTGCATAAGGTCTGTGTGCTTCATAGCGTGAGCTTCATGAAAACCTAAAGGATGAGAGGATGTCAGTGAGCCCTGCTTTCGATGGAGGGAGCGCTCGCTTGCTGCTGTTTAGGAGACTTTTTCAATGCCTCTCTGAAGTTTTGACCTCATCACCTCCTGTGGATGTTAGAAGCAGGGTTTTGATGTGATGCAACACTGGGATCACACTTTGATGCACTCGCAATGTTCGACACTGTCTTCTAGATGTTATGTGTATCTATTACTGATCTGTTTTCCCGTATACATTCTGCAAAAAAAAACAGCATGTAAACTAGCAGTGATTTTTCCTGCGAGCGAAGTGCTACACAGAAGTTGTAGGGAGGTGGATGGTGAGTGTACAAGGGGCTGGACTTTGATGCCAAACACCAGGGTTGAAATTCTGAGTCCTTTTTGTGTGGTAGTGTGGTGTGGGTTCAGGCAATAAAAACACTTTGGTGGAGTCAAGTCACTGTTAAATGGAGCTATTTGTAAGTTTTGACATTGCTAAATAGCCAGTGTTAGCATTAACAGCTGTTTACTTACCAGTCTTAGCAAGAGCTTCAGCGATCATTGCATTTATAATACAAGAGGTTATAATACAACCCAGTGTTAAAGCTGAAATAGGAGAATACAACATGCTTGTTTCCTATAATTTCTCTTGTATTTCTTTTTAATATCCACAGAGAGCAGATCTCAGTGTGAGTCTATTGTGGCAGGAAGGTCTGGACAGGATTTAGACAGACACTCATTAACAGGGTACAAGTGTTCAGTCAGCAGCACTTCAGAGATGTGGTTCACCTCCAAAATGCCACTGAAACAGATGCAAAACGACGCTCTTGCTCACATTGTTCGGTGCTACAACTGAAACTAATGCCTTTAGTGTTTTTTAATGGAGCACAGTGGGGCGATTCTGACAGCTGTCATTTCAGGGGCAAACATCTGGATTTACAGCTGATACCTAGTTAATACCTAGTAATCAAAATGCCTGGATTTGCCTGCCTCAGGATATCATTTACATTTCTTTCATTTCATTATCGCCCATCTTTTGTTAAACCCACTGACTGTTACATGACACACGGTGGGTTGCAAAAGCAGCATCCAGCAGGTTAAAAGAGCGAGAAACAGACCTTCTACAGTCTGTCTGTTGTCTCATCTCAGTGTCGGGGGCCACAATGCAAGTGGCACATTTGACATCAGACGACTGGGCTTCAATTAATTATACAATATGTCTATGTCCACTTTGACTTTGGATGTAAATGCGCCCAAGTCATCAGATCCACATAGAGTCCTGCTGAATAAGATCTGATGTTGAACTGTGTTCACTGCCACAGCACTGGGACTAAGTGTGTATTTGTCTAGCAGGAAAAAGTTAGTATGTGAAACTTTTAAAACAATTTCCTTTCTCTTCCATTTTACCTACACAAATCCTTCAGCTTCAGGCCTTTGGTAAAAAGGACTGTCTAAAAATAGCTTAAAATCATTTGTACATACTGTATTCCCTATAATGTACTGGACCTGTGAGGCCAGTTGGGTGTCCTGGCAGAGAGTCGTATACCTTTCATACAGGAAAGAGTTTCATACTGTACAATTTTAAATATTGCAGTGACTCAAAATGCAGAATTTGGCTTTGGAAAGCTGAACAATTTGCAGTTGAATGCACCTTTGTCAACCCTCTTCCCCTGTCAGATTTGACGGGAGACCAAGACAGAGGCAGGTGTGCTCCTGCCAATTAGAGACACAAAGATTTGGACAAGTAACTCAGGAAAACAGTCCAGATAAGGACTCTTCTCAAGAGAGCCTTGTAATTGCTGCTGAGCTAAGATAACCACCTCAGTTACCGCAGACACAGCCAACAAAATGTTAACTACACTGCTGCTCTACTTTGAAATAAATAAAACATTCAACGAGGGAGAACCAAAATCTCCCAAATCTCCCAGATCTTTGTTCTTCCTATTAGTGTGTTACCTTTCTCTTCCTGAGGGCATGTAAAGTGGCCTGACAGAGTCTTACAGAGAAGCCAATGACAGAAGTGAAGCTGCAGCAGCATGCATCAGTTAAACTGAAAAACAGTGGCGTGCGAGGCATAAATTCTATCAATAGTTTGGGAAAGTAAAGTAGGAAAAACACAGAGCAGGTACAGAGTAGATGTCACATCATTCACTTCTGCATTAACAATTGAAATCCAAGCCTTGTGTTTTGATGTCAAAGTGGAATTTTCATCATCTGCCAAATGTCACAAGCCTCGCTCGCTTCTTTGAAATGGATCATCAAGAGGTGCTCCGGCATGTTGTCACAAGGTGGCTGTCACTTCTGCCAGCTGTTGAGTGCATCCTGCACAGCTGGCCTGCTCCTCGCTCCAACTTCCTCTCTGAAGGAGAAGAACAGCGCGGTGAAGAAGTCGAGGTAAGCCAGCTCCCGAGAGGAAACGCACACGGCGTGTTTTCCAAACAACGATCCTGAAGTTGGAGGAAATTTCCGTCTTAGAGTTGCACTCAGTTGCTGTATTTTTTTTTTTTTTTTTTTTAATCTTTAAGATTTTAAGAAGACAGAGAGAGAGACGGAGAGGTTATGTGGTTAACCACGAGGCTGCCCACGCACTTTGATCAGTTTGGCCTGGAGGTCAACTGTGACAGAGGGGCATCGGGAATTCTTTAGAAACAAAACCAGAACCGCAAAACTCTTCACTAGACTCTGCCAGCACAGACATGCCAGGTGCAAAAAAGGTATATTTACAAGAAGCAACTACAACACTGACACACTGCATTAAGTATTTATTACAGATGGTGTGACTGCAGTTCGTTTTTGAATCCGTGCTCCCCTCTGTCACCTGAAACGGCCCGAACCCGACAACCCGTACAATGAAAGTTGGGTTGTCACACAACACCCCAGCCAGGTCTGTGATCCTGGGGTTGGATGATGGAAGCACCGGCCATGTTGTTCATGCTCACTGTGAGATAGTCTTCAGTCTCATGACGCAGCTTTGGACCAACAAACAAAACAGTGTTGGTGTATAAATTGAGATGAATGCAAACAGAGTTAATGGAAAAATGAGGACAGACAGATGCACGAGTTGACATGACCTGAGTAAACACACGTGGTAAAAAATGTTTTTGCATCGTTATGATCCAGGGTCAGATTTTCTTTTTGTGTGATTTTTGTCTTTGACAGATCTCTTCTCCTCACTGCCTAGTGTGCGTGCATGTGTCAAATAATTGCTGGATGATGATTGACTAGATGATGACAGCGCTGCCATATTTAAACCACAGCTGACAGCAACATGAATCAGTTGTGTGCTTTAAATCGTGCATTTTAGTCTGAAATGTCGCTGTAAATTTTGAGCACAGCGTATCTAGAGCAGTAGAAGTTTTTCTTTTGCAGGAGTGAGACCTTTTAGTTTATCACCTGCATTTTTAGGGGTTTGATTCTGTCTGTAGTTTTTTTTGTTGATTTTGCTGACCTCCGTCATGTGGTTGGAGAAAAGAGCAAGCAATTTATAACTTCTTTGCATATATTGACTGACTTCTTCATAAACAACTATATGTAAAGACATTTTAATTTGCTCTACAAGATGGGACGTCACATGCACGGCAGCCAACCAGAGCTGTCACACACCGACTCGGTGTTTGTGGTCATGTGCTGTCGCCTGGAGGTCAAAGACGGCTGAAAGTTCCCTTCATGTTGTACCTGACTGTGGGATTGAGCTTTATCTCTGAGGGCTGTGTTCACTGTTTGAGGGAGGATTTATTATCTTGATCTATTCCTCAGCACAGTGATGCATGATCATCCGTTATCACAAAATAAAAAAAAAATAAAAAAATCACAATACTGTGAACTGCTGCCTTGCTAGCTGTCAGTCATCTTGCTGCGGCTCTAAATTTTCCTTCCAAAGTAGGAACTGGAGTTATCAGTATTGCAGTGCCTATATGTAGTTCTCCACCCTCTCAGTTTGTCAAAGTAAAAACCAATCCAGTGAGTAACTCCCTGACTCACAGTATTTTCTCTGGAGAAACTCAATTCCAGGTATTACCTTTGTGTCTTGTTTTTTTTTTTTTTGTGCTAAAACTGGGATGCATCTGCCTATAATCAAGCGTTATTATGTGACTCTGTTCCAATATTAACAGCAAACTACAGAATAATACACTGGATCGATACGCTTCTTGATTACAAATTTCTCCCGGGAACTGTGCTCAATATATATTGTTAAATTGATCGTTAACGTCACGCCAGTGTTGCTTATATGCCAGAGGTAGAAAGAAAAATGAAACTCTGGAGAGATGAAGTGAGAGAGAGAGAGAGAGAGAAGGGAGCTTAAGGGAAATAAAAGAAAGAGAGAGCATAAGAAGGAAAGAGAGAGCTGTTGAGACGTGTGAAGTGGCTCAGTGTAAAGGCAATCTATTTGCTACCACGGCGATGACAGGAGTGGGCGGGCGTTCAATATCATAACAGCGCTGAGGTGGAGTGGCAAATCCACCTTTCTGCTGTTCCTGCCATCCATCCACCCATCTGTCCATCTGTCTGTCTCTACATGAGGAGGGAGGTGGTTGCAGGGGGGTGGGGGGTGAGGCAGTGGAGAGAGATGCCTGTCAGTCAGGGGAGGAGGGGGTGTGGAGAGGGGCTGTGGTGATGGATGGCTGAACAGGGGAGGTAAAAGGGAGAGAGGTGGGGCAAAGTGAAGGAGATTGTAAGTGGAGAGTGTGTTTTTTGTACAGATACTCTCACCCAGACTCCCATATACATCTGGTAATAACATGTGATCGCTATCTGGGTATTTACATGTGCTTTCCAGATGCACTACTACATCTTAGAGATTGCTGTGATGTACAAATCGAGGCTTGCGCAGCAGACGGAGCCGGCTAACGTTAGATTGTAACTACATAATCAGCTGATCCTCGGCACATTCTGTGGTGTTCATTTGAACATAAGTGTTCCTGAAAATCAAGTAATAATGCGCTCTACAATCTGCAAAAGAATTAAATTAATCTGGCCTGTATACAACATGATTGTCAGATGCTACTTCCGCATCTGGACCAACTCTGGCGCACACACAGAAGCTCTTCTGGCTAATCTTCCGACTGTCAATCAGTACCAGAGGACAACATCCAAACCCTGCCCAGAAGTATATGTGGGTCAGACTCAGGCTTAGGACCAAGGCAAATGTTGGGCCAGAAGTTACAATTTTCTGTGTGTGGGGGGGCTGAGTGAATCAATACAATAAAATCAGGTTTTAAAATATTTTCAGTTCTTAATGAAAACCAACTACTCTACTGACATCCTCTGACAGTGTGGCCCAGGACTCAGGTTCACACCGCTAAAAGAATGTGGCCAGATGTGGCACAGACCACCTCTGAATGTGGTCTGAGTGATCGGATCTCAAATGCGTCCTCTGTGTGTCTTTGGTGCGTTCACACCTGAACCTTAGAGCTGACCACTTGTGATCAGATCATCTGAGATGGATGTTAATGCCACGACTGAACAGGGCCTATGATGTTCCCAGGGACACCACCTTCACCCCCCCCCCCCAACCCCCCCTCTGCAGCCATGTTCCAACATATAAATACAGAAATAAATAATCAGCAGTGTGAAGCTGAGAGCAGCTGTAGTCATATTCAAAATACTGGATTTGGATGCTTTTTTTTTTTTTTGTGTGTAATTTGAGAGGGGGCCATGTTTGAGTTAAAATGGGGTGTTAAATTGCTCGTTAAGGCCCACAGTCACACCAGCATTTAAATCAGCCAAATTACACAGTGAATAATTTCATGTCAGTGGAATAGTGTAGGGTATGTGCTTACAGTGGTGAACAAAAATCAGTGGCAATCATTCACGTCAAGTTCAACTCTGCTGAACTTTGACTCTTGAATTTTATAGTGAACTATTAACAAAGCGTCTCGACAGTGCTCTGTGACCAGTGCTAGCTCACCGCTAGCTAACCGTGTCTAACCACCACAACTGTATAAGCCAAACTTATTTTTTTCTTTGCAGAGAAAAGGGTCACCTGCAGAATGAGTCAGAGGTGACCTTTTAACTTCTGAGCTTCTTCTTTTTTTTTTTTTTTCTGAAGAATGTAGCCAAACTGGACAGATGTAATTTACACCTGACTGAGATCCAATCGCAGTGCAAGCCAGACCACCTCCAGATGTGCAGATGTGTGAACTGCAGTGCGTTCTGTGTGCATTTTGCTGTTTTTGTCTAATCCAGATAAGATATACAGATTAAAAACACACCAGCTTTAGTGCTGTGTTTAGGTCCGCCGGCTTCTATCATGTCAGCGGAGGGTTCAGGTTTGTCCGTCAGCTGAGCCTCAGGATAAATGACGGCTCATCAAGATGAGTGGCAAGCAGGAAAGTGCAGACGTCTTAATCACCAGTAACTCGAGCCAAGTATAAGGGCATCCCCCAACCTACATGCACATGTGCACAGACACACACGTGCACACACAGATATACAATGTGAACATATACTATTTAAATTTGACAACCTTAGTTGACAGAAGGTTTGTCATTCAGATGGGGGAAATGCCTTGTCTGCACAATCTGTAATTAGGGGTCAAAAGGTTTGACCACATTCGTTTTTCAAGGCGTCTCATTTTAGCTCACATAAACTGTAACTGGCTTTTCTTTTTTTTTTTTCACTGCAGCCAATTAATTCATATTGCATAGGTTTACTAAAGCACAAAATGAAAGTCTTTGCTAATTGTCAGTTAAGCGTTTTCTCCAGTGTGTGTATTATTTACACTTGGCCAGAGATGGTGTCGTGCAGTAGCCTTTTCCTGTCAGACTGTAAAACCAAGGTTGACTTTAGCTGCTTCAGTGAAGAGACGGAGGCAATATTATTGGTGGTTGTACTTGTGATTTACTATCTTGCTATAAATGAGCAAAAACTGCTCAATTTTTCTGTAAAAAGATGAACACTTACCCTTGATGCTTTTTTTAGTTCACTAATTGGAATCTTTTAATGACATTATAACATTTGAATAACTCAAAAAACGTGTGATGTGTGTAAAAGTTAAGAGGCTCCATCTGTTGTTTTAGTGCGTCAGATACATATTTATTTAACAGTTGATGTCCTGAGCTGCTCAGGTCTCATTTTCAGGTTGTAGACACAGGTTGTGAACATTAATTAAGCAAAACATTAAAAAACAAATTTTTCTGTCATCTCGGCTGATTATACTGTCGTTCTCAGCTCAATCCTGGTGTATTTTGCAGTCAGAGGAAGGATTTAAATGAAATATGTGCAAATTTTTAAATGTCAAACTATACAGAGCCCAATGCATTTGATATTAACTAAAAAAGGACTAAACCAAAAATTGTATGTCTATTGTATTGTCAAAAATCTGTTCTTATTTCATAATGACATTTTTCTCGATAACCTACTTTTATGTCACCCAACTGTGAGATGGCCAGCTAGCTCCTGTTGGTTGCAACATCAATAAAAGAGAAATTATACAATAGATTCTGATGTAAAAGCAAAGACACCATAAACATGTATGCAGCCCGCTCAGAATGTACAGCTGCATGTAAACGGGAATACTGGAATATTCATTTTCATTAACCATGTAAAGAGCTTAGTGGGAGTATTGTCTTTTTGTGAATAAGGGCTTAAAACTATAATATTATTCATACATTGGAGTGGATATGTTCCCTGGTCCCCTGTGGTAATTATGTGCATGTCTCACCTAATCACAGCCACCACCTCCACCATCACTTCTTCACAGCTTGAACTGATGACTGCAGAAACATGTATTATAAACATACCCAAACTAATTTTCAAAATTCACTCTTGAACTTTACCATGTTGGCCCTGTCTTTATATTTCACAACAGGTGGAAAGCATCTTGGGAAAAGTTTTGAAGCTAATAAAAAATTGAAAACAGGAAAACAGGGCTGTATTTAAAGGTGAAACGAAAGAAAGGTCAAAGAGTCAGAACTATGGGGACAATCTGACCTGAGATGTTTGAAGGAGGATAATGGTGGCCCTGAATGGAAAGGTAAACTGAAGCTCAAACCAGGTGAGAGAGGGCAGAAGGAAACAAAGTAGGGAAGAGGGAAGCGAGGGCCAGAGAAAGAGCAACATACTATTGAGTTTACCTCTAGTGGGAGAGAAAGAAAGCAGTTCATGCATCAATAAGCACACACACAAACATCATACCTGTCTGATGCCGAGGAGTGGTTTTACGTTGGGTCACGCCGACTGAGTGCTGCAGGTGTTATTTACTCATGCCTGTATGGCCCCGGCACTATGCCATGAAAAAAGCAGTGATGGGCTGTTTCAAAGAGCCTTACCTGCTCTTTCAGCATCAAAAAGTGCACTTAGGAGCCTCTGTAATTTTCCATCCCTTTCCTCAGCTCTGCCTGGGTTATATTATGATGAGCAATAGTCTCTCTCTCATCCTCTCTCCAGCTGCCACTCTTTCATCATCACCCCTCCTCTCCACCCCTCCTCAGTCTATCTCTGCCCTGGCTGTTTCACATGCACTGAGGTGTTGTTGCATTAATAACAAGCGTTGCCTTTTACAGCAAAAAAACCCCAAAAAATACAATTTCACTTTAAACTCAGTATGCGCCTGGTGGTGATTCGGCTGCAATCAGAATTGTATTCAAAAATGCAAAAGATTGATGTGTAAATGTGTCGCAGATGTACTGAAGATGTAATCATTGGAAGCGCCTCGGGAGGTGATGCATTTGGGCACATTAAAAACAAGGTGTAAACGCAGTGTGCTGCCAATCAACATACCGCTATGATTACATACAGCGGACAACCATTTGCATATTGATCTAATCAACACCATACGTGACAGGCAGTGCAGATACAATTTGGACTAAACATTGAAAACAGGCCAGACTACTTTTTAGAGACTTTACATTTTCTGACAAAAGCAACTTATAATGGGGTTAAAGGTTGCGTTTAAGAGTATTTATTGACTGATCTTTCAATCAAGAACATGAAAAGAGTGTGTAAAAATGTCCAAATATTAGCATTGCTCATATTTATATTCTATTCATTTTATATCTTTTATATCGGAAAATATTGCCTCCTTACATTATGTGTTTGTTATGGCCACAGCCGGCACGCCCCTGTGTGCCTAGCGCTGTTTCCTGCTGATTCCTTTGCTAAGTGGGCTGCGTGAGACCCACTATATGACTGGCTGCTGTTACTGAAGGGGGCGTGTCCACTGTTTGTAGCTGTGTTGCTGATTGGGGCTGCTGATGTAGGAAAAGGTTTGTTGGTGCCATTTTGTTTCTGGAGAGGGCAAGAAAGCTTTTCATTTCTCATTTTATTTTAATCTTAGAGATTAAAATTGCTGACTCATGTTTAGTTTCAGCCCTCTTTTTGTTGATTTAGTTTTTTTCCTTTAGCAGCACTCGGTGGCCCTGTCGTCCTCACACTTTGATTAAGTTTGTTTTCCCTCCTTACTACCCAATAAATCTTTCTTTACCACTTCCAACTGGTTATGTTGCTTCCCTCTTCCCCAAATGTGAGCCTAGTTGTAACAGTGTTTCCAAGTGTTTCTCAACTCTGGCTGGAGGAGAAATTGTTGTAAAATACCAAATACCTGTGATACACAGCTGTTCGCTAACATGACTATATGTGATAATATGTCAATGCTGAGTTTAGCACTCTGCTGCCCTCAAGTGGCCAAAAAAATCATTTAATTTAGCTTCAAAGATTTCAATATTTGTAGCTGCAGAATTGATGGGTTACAAGAACATTAGATCCATTCATCTTCATTATAGATTTCATTATCTGGGAAACTATAGATTTTTTAAGAGCTTGCTAAAAAAAAAAAAAGATTTATAATTTCATATTGTGTAACAAAATGTTGTGATCCATCTGTCTGTATTATCAAATTTATTTATAAAGCACATTTAAACCAACAGCTGTTGTTGAAGTGCTGTACAATCAATCACATAAAAACAAAGAGCACAAACTGGTGAAAACAGACAGAAATGAAAACTGTCATACTGAGTCAAAGGCTAAAGAATAAAAATGTGTTTTAAGACGTGATTTAAAAACAGGCAGTGAGGGGGACAGTCCGACGTAGAGGCAACTCGTTCCAGAGTTTGGGTGCTGCAACTGAAAAAGCGCGGTCTCCCCAGAGCTTTAGCCTGGATCTGGGCACAACTAAAAGCGACTCTTCAGCAGACCTGAGAGTGCGTAGAGGTACATGTGCCACTAAAAGATCTGACAGGTAAAATGGAGCTAGCTCATGTAATGATTTATAAACAAAAGTTAAAATTTTTAAATCATTCCTAAAACGTACAGGAAGCCAGTGAAGGGAGGCCGGCGCGGGGGAAATGTGCTCTTGCTGCCTGTTCCTGTTAAAAGACGAGCTACTGCATTTTGGACCAACTGTTGTCGTGAGAGGGAGTTCTGGTTAACACCAACATAAAGAGCATTACAGTAGTCAAGGCGGGACGAAATAAAAGCATGGATGACTCTTTCAAAATCATTAAAAGACAGGAAGGACTTGACCTTTGATAAAAGCCTCAGTTGGAAAAAGCTAGATTTCACAACTGAATTGATGTTTTACTTTATTTTATGTTGTTAGAAAAATGATGTTGCTGCCTAACTTGAACACTATTGCAAAGTAGTTTAAGACCAAGTGAGTGTCAAGGATGAACACAAACTTTTGAAACATTACTGAACAATGTATTAACCACTAAAGAGCCAGCGCAAAGTACTTGTATACATTTTAAATAATGGGTGTCTTATTACAAAGTGATACCCAAGAAGATTAACAGAGAAAGTGATATGTGGTAAATTGTGTGTTGTGAGGGAAATCCAGTTCCAGTGTCTGTCTGAGAGATGCTTTAAAAACCAAAAATTAATTGAGTCTAAAAATCAGCATTCATGAATAAAATTCCCTGTGTCTCTTTGAGTGAATTGTGTGTCATTACTAAAAAAAAAAAAAAATACAAGTTGATACAAATACAAAGACTCTTAAGAAAATAAACTAAAAAAAACAACAACTTTGCTGTAGTTTTGTGTTTATTCCATTTATGACTTGGTCAGGGAGGCATGAAAATGCAAATATTTAAAGGCAGTAAACAACAACAGTACATTTCAGACATATTAATTGCTTAATTGCTGACAGTATTTTATCCGCCATATTAACATAAGCAATTCCTTGGAAGGATAGTGCTAGCATACCAGAAAATTGGCCAGGGGGGCTTTGGGGAATTAGAAAGGCAGATTGCATGAAGTGGTGGAGGGAGAAGTCTAAGCTAGCGGAACCGACATTTGAAGCTTTTTCTTCCCCCCCCCCCCTTCTAATTATGATCCTTCTGTGCACTTTTTACTCCACTCTCCTTCCTCCAAAACTCTTTCAAAGCTCATTTCATTCACTTGGAAGGGATCTGTCATGTGGAAAATAAGCTTCAATGTTTGATTATTGTTTTTTTGTGGACTAATGAAGAGACATCCTTTTTAAATGACATGACATCAAGCTTCTTAAAGTCTATTTTTCAGCTCCCAGAAAGAAGGAAAAAATATTTACAAGACCCTCATCCTAATTGTTTCATTTGAATGCTTATTAAGGTCAAAGGTGTGTGACACAGATTTGTTTCCCTTTTTGCATTATTTTCTCGGCTTCTCAGATTTCCATTATTTCAGATTTGGTTCAGTCTAACAGTAAGCTACATGGAGTATTCTTCAATCTCTTCTATTTACTTTTTGTATTTATTTCTCACAGTTGTTCTTCTTCCTTCATTTCAATCCAAACATTGCCCACCCATCCGGCATGAAACAAAGAATAAAACCTCCTAAACGAGATCACCCACCATGTAATCTAGCCAAACAAATGACGAACACCCGCTGCTTCAGAGAAACACTGGCCGCAAACGGCTCCCGCTGTCCGCGATGGCGACTTGCGTGCGCGGGTAAGTGCACCACGCTGACGGCAGCCAAAGCATGGCGAGATGCTCCGCTTTCATTTCCATTTACCCTACGCTGTTTGCTGACTCCGGAGATGCTTGTATTAATGGGAAATTGAAAGTAATGAAATGCTGAAGGAAGAAAAATAAAACTCCCCCACTCTCCCCTCCTTCCCTCCCTGCTTTCCTCTCTATCTTTCCATACGTGCTGTGAACATGCACATTACCACATCGTCGTGCGAAGCTTGCCCCTTGTCCATTCTGGCTCATTACAATGATAAAGGTCCGTGGAAAAGCCCCAATCTTTCATTCTCCAGGCTCAGTCCTGTCAGCACTTTCCTTGAGACATTGTTGGGGGGGAAATCTGCCAGCATTTCCCTCACATTTTCTCTCTTCTCTAACATAAGTTGACCTCTGTCACTTCATCTTCATGGTAGTCAAAGGCCACAATAAGAGCAGTTGTATTACAAGCGATTCTGACTCCAGACTTGAATGTGCCTGCTGTATGTGCTGTACTGTTTCTGGACTGTCTGCCTCCTCTGAGACTTATCATTCTTCTTCCTTTCCTTTTCCTCTCTTATCCATCTGTACCTTTCCCCACATTGCTCCTAGTTTTTTCTGTCTTCGTATTTGGCTCATCTACAGGAACAATGAAAGGGCGGTGAAAAGGATATTCTAATTAACAAGAGTCAGTCTGTAGCCACATTTCTGAGAATGAAATATGTACGCTGGGAGAAGAGTCTCTGTGAGTGCTGCCAATACTGGTCCAGTGTGTGGGCAGCTTGATGGATTTTTAAACTGATATTTTTGATATTTAGCTCTATTGTATTGTGAAATACTGAACTGTAAAGCCCTTTCTAGACTGCATTAGCTCAACCAGAAGATGGCTGATAATTGGTGATTATTACCACAGGAGCCTGGGAATTTTATCCTTTCCTGAAAGAGCATGTTGGTTATTTCCTCCCTACTAATGTTTCCCTGGTGAAATGACTTCCTCTATTTCCGATGCCAAGGGATAAGTTTGCATTTACTCTTTTAAACGCTTTCCAACTTATACAGTAATCTGTGACACACTCCTAGAGTTCTTTTTCACATGGTAACCAAACTCAAAAGCTGCAGTCTCATAACTGCTCACCCTTCATGGCTCATTGTTTTTCTTTTTGTTTTGTTTTGTTTGTTTTCTACTTTTTCTTTGTCGAATACTAGATAGTCTCTGAGACTATATCTCTGAAACTATTGTCTAAATTGATGCTTATTTTGAAGATCTCTGGCCAGTTTTGGGGCCTACAACCCTATATTTATTATTACTTTATCATTTATCTGACATCGTCCCCGCCAGCTTCAAAACTGCTGTGGTTATACCCTTACATAAACCACCGCTCTCACATGCTGAAAGTCTTAGTTATCTGCGTCTGTGCCTTATCAGTGTTTCCTACAATAATACTACATTAATATTTTCTGATGTGAAACATGGAGTACCCCAGGCCTGTATTCTTGGGCCTCTGCTTTTCCCTCTTCATCTTTAACCTCTTGACCTAATTATTTGCAGTCATGAAATTCATTTCTATGCTGATGATAGTTATCTGTATCATCCTAAAAAAGCTGATGACCCTTTTCAAATTATCATCAGATGCCCGCTTGTAAAACACTGGATTTAAAAAAAGAATTCCTGATGTTGGCCTGACCCAACATAGACACAGGTTTGAGCAAGTAACAGTACCCTGTGAGGTATGATTTCTCAAAGTCTGACAGCCAGGAACTTTGGTGTTATGTTTTATCTTACCCTCTCTTTTGATCAGCACACTAAAAACAACATCAAGACTGCCATTTTTCAACAGCTACAGTTCTCTCTTTTCTCTCATTAGCAGATACCTTTTCATGTCTTTGGTGTCATTGAGATTGGATTACTGTAACTTTTTCTTTTCAGGTCCACAATATGCTTGTACTACAAGTCTTCAAATGATTCAGAGAGCTGAGGCAAAAATTTTAACTGAATCCAGAAAACTCAACCACAGTACATAAATCGTAGATTCTCCTCATTGGCTTTCGTTGCATGTCAGATCAGACTTCTTCTACTGCTTCTGATACAACATCAGAAATGAGCAGGCCTCATATACCTGTCTGATGTCCTTAAACCCTATACTCAATCCTGTGCTCTTCACTCTCAGAACACGGGACTCCTGTCTGTCCCCAGGTTTAAAAAAGTCAGCAGACCACAGAGCCTTTTCTTATTGTTCCCCTTTCCTCTGGACAACCTCCCAGCTGACATCAGGCTGTCTGACTCCGTTGAGGGATTTAACTAAATTTTTAACTCTAACTAAACCCAAACTTTCAGTTAGCGGCTTATTCTTTGATTATTTCAGGCAGAATACCTGTTACCATTCCCCCACTAGCGGATTAGTCTCAATGAATCCATAATTCCTAGGATGTACAGTTTAGATCATTTTGGTTGCTGCAGATGATAGAATCTGTTGGGTCACAGAATACAGAGTAACGCCAGCGATAGGCTGAAGCCAAGCACTCATCTTTCTTTCTCAAGTTCTCAAAACTACCAAAAGTTTTTACTTTAACATGATGCATGGTTGATTACAAGGGAGTGGTTGTTCCCCTTTTGCATTTTGCAGTTGTTTTGTTGACTTTGGTGAAGTGTATCCACTCTTTAGAACATTTGAGTTAAGGCAGTCATTCCTATTAACACTTGTGTCTGCAGTTTCTTTCTTTGCTGATGCCTGTAGAGATCCAAGAGAGCTTGTGAATTGAAGATTTGATAAGGGATTCGCTGGCTGCAGAGTTTAACAAATCTTTGTATTTGACCAACTTGAGCCTGGATCCAGAGTAGAACCAACTGTTCCCATCCCGACTCTCTACAAGGACACAGCCACTCCAAGAGAGATTCCCCTGTTTTGCTATACTCTTTGGCTGACATTGTGTGGTGTCCTGAAATTGCCACAGTATACCAAAAATAATTGAACGGTCTAGATGACTGAAATTACCAGTTTGGCTGGGCAACATCAAAACCTGCCTCCCCTGGCAATAACATTGTTGTCTCAACAGAGCAAAACAAAAATCTCTCCGTCCTCCTTTCTCTCAAACTTTTTTTTCCTGATTACCAGATGACAGACTCACAAAAGGGCACCACCATAACCACCAACAATAGTTCAGCGTGGGAATAGCAGTATTGATCGAGCTGAGACTTATCACTCCCAGCTATCCATTATAAAAAATGTAATGTTATGACATTAAATGTTTAATGCCAGAAGGAAAGAAAAAAAAAAAACAGTTGCAGAAAAACAACGAAGTGACCATAGCTGATAGGAGTCACATGGTGAGTGTTGACTGACAGAGTTGCTGCACAGGGATGCTGAATGTTGCTAATAGTTTAGCCTTCTGCTAACCGTAGCCAATATCTCACGGCTGCGGCTGTGTTGCATAAGCAGAGAGCTGAAGGAAAATGGCTATATTTTCAATTTATGGCATCTTTTTTTTTTCTTGATTTCTACCCCTGCCTTAATATATCTGTTCTGATAAGTCTCCCATCCATTAAAGCTATGTAAGCACCAAGGGCCTTGTTAATGTTCCAATTTAAGACCTAATTCTTTTCATTTTGTTTCATCAGGTGTAATTTTCCGACCTTCCTTGGAATATTAAACATTTTCTAACTTTACCCCTGAAGCAATAAATTCTACAGAATATAGGATTATATGCAGTAGAGAAAGCTTGGCTGAGTTTGTCATGCGAATATCAGAAAACACATTTATAACCAGTATTTGCTCTGAGTTAAGGACTGTTGACAGTGATCAGTACATGGACAGAATCCAATTGATGAATTCCCTTTGATTATGTCCTTCACGAGTTGGAGCCAGTTGCTGTCATCAGACACAGAGAGGCCAATTTCTGGTGGAACAGAAATTTGTATTGTATTCAACTTTTCTCTCCATGGCAAGGCAGGGTAAGCAAATGCTCACTCTATGTATATATATATATATATATATATATATGAACACTGCGTTCATTTGGAATCATATATGAACACTGCGTTCATTTTCAATCAGGAGAGACTAATAAGAAGAACAAGAGAGTATGAGAATTAAAGTAAAATGAAATTTATTGTGAACAGAGGGAATAGATTTTTGGCACTTAGACCCCGGCAGGAAGTGGATCACTATAAACAATAGGTGGTGGTGATGAGGAATGGAGCTCAGGAATGGGAACGTCTTGATGAGGGAACTTCTGATTGGACGGTTTGATTGGGTTAAGATGTGAATGAGTGGGTGGAGCTTTTAGATGGTGGGAAATGATGCTTGTGATTTAGAAGGCATGTGCAAGGAAGTAGTCTTCCTGACTGAACTTTCGCTAAACTTTCCATCTTGTCCCTCTGTATGACTTCAGGGTTTTCACCTCGCCTTCGAGTGTCGCTGTTTTGAAACATCTGTAATACTAAACTGCTAAAAACTGCTGTTCCTTGAATGGACTCCATAGACTCCCATGAAATACATGTTTACAGCCTGGTACAGAAAATGTTTTTTGTACCTATAGCTAATTTCATGACAACTATACAGGGGATGCATTTTTATGTAACTCACCGGTTTAAATTTTATTGAGGCTTAAAGTTATGCATAATTGAGGGTGTGCTGCTTTGAGTGACAGGTGGGCTTGATGGTGGAGTAGCTCACTCTGAGCTTCAAAACCGCTCTTCAGAAACCTATGGGTGACGTCACAGACACTATATTCATCTTTATATACAGTCACACACACTGGTTTGGGATACCCCAGCTTCTCATGTCTGTTGACCATAGCCACCAACTGTAAAGTCATCAGCTCCTTCATTGTTTGGCAGCTATGTGTTGAGGCGATTAAAGTACCTGAAGAACCAATTTTGCTTTTTTTTTTCCCATTTTCCATTTTATGTACAAAGACAAGCATATATCTCAACCTCTTTGGTTAAGACTAATATAGACATTCCACTGCAAAGCTAAAATCCCACAGCTAAACCTAAAGAACAGAGCACAGTACCATTCTTACATTGCCCAGAATAGGGGTTGAGTTTGCACTCGGGCCTCTTGTGCTGAAAGTGTATGCACTCATGGTGCTGCGTGGCACTTTGGGTAAAAGCAGCCATCCGATGGCACGTTATTAGTTTCACCTATTAGACCCATTACGTCATGAGTAGGAAATGCAGCAGGAGCAAAGACAGAATATACTGTAGTGGAACTATTTAATCCATGAACGTGAGACAGGGATTGTGCTAATGGCTATTTAGGAAGCACTCGTAATATTTTGGTCTGATAATACGCCATAATGCACACCGAATATACGGACGTGGCACGATTTAAAGCCTTCACCTTCACATGGAATTACATTTCTGCTGAGCGCAGCTCTTCAAGCTCTTGACTGTCACACTGTCTCCTGTTTATATCCACCGACCTGATTTTAAGATCCCTGATTGATCTCAATGGAGTATAGTGTATACATACATACATAACCACCTTCCCTGTGACAGATTTGAATGCACGGAGGCGATGACAGGTTTGACATAATATGGGGCTGTTGCAGCTATTTTTGAATCACTGTTACTGTTTAAAGGGATTTATCACTTCTCTTTTATGTCTGCTTTGGGTGAGTGAAATGTGTACAACAAAGAGAAAGATGCCAATGAAACTGAAAGGTGGGGATACAAATCCAGATTTACCACAGAAACATCGAAGCAATTTCCTCTCTGATTTGGTTATCTATCCATCTGTCCATCTTATTTTACAAAGAAATATATGAATGTTAAATTACCAAAAGTGGATTTTGTTAGTGGAATAGTATGTTGCGGTTGTCACCGTATCCTCAGATTATATTTTCCATCTATTTTATCCTTCGTTCCCACTCAAACAGAGGAAGAAAGGAGGGGGGGGAGGGGAAGGTATTAATTTGAAATGAGGGCGACCTCAAACACCTCCATTATCACAGAATTTGTTTTGGTGTTTTAATACTTACACAGTGGTAAATTCAAAATTAATTATGCATGAATTTGATGCATAAATTACAGGTAGAGACATGGGGATGCAAAACCCAGATGAAAATGGAAATCGGAGGCTATCAAAGGACAATGTCAAAAATCTTTCACTCTGTGCAGAAGATGGGAAAATAAATGTTTATTTTCGGGTCACTGGGGATGTTAATTAGAATAGTGTTTTTTTTTTTTTTTTTTTCTTTCTCCCAAGCATGAATGGTGCTGGGCTCAGTGCTGAATGGGATTGCCACTGTTAGGCCATCTCTGATGCATTGTAAATGACAGCTCGTCAACTTAAAGGACATTTTCAATGACAGGTTGCCTGTTCCTCTAAAGATCATATCTTCCGACCTGATATGGCTCCAAGGAGAAGTGGGTACTATTAATGTGTACACCACACACTTCCTGGTGTTAACACTAATTGGATACACAGAGATTATGCTTAATGACACCATGGTGCATTTAAAGCCATGAATACACAAGGTATAGCAGTGCACTACATTATGTCAAGCTGCTAAAGCACAAAAAAAAAAAAAAAAAACAAAGCAAGAAAGGAAAACACATAGACCTTTGCAGATGGTAACGTTGGTCATAGCTAATGCCTTCATGCATAGTGAATGTATGGCTCCATATTGTGTGTGTGTGTGGCACTAAATGGCAGCTTTATTTCAATTTCCATCAGAGGCTCTGATTGCAGCCATAACCTCTCAACGAGCATCTGAGTAGCACGCTTCCTCTGTTTGTCAAATGAAATGCACATTTGGGAGCTGACAAACTGCTCACAGCAGCGTTCTCTCTAAACGTGATGGTAATCACACGACATGTGTTTCTCCCCGCTATGGCTTTCCGCTTTTGTCCTGCACCTGTAAAGACATTTCAAACCAAATCTCAGTTCTCCTGAGCAGGATAGCATGAGAGTGTGTGTGTTTACTGTGTGTGCAGGACTGTAAACATGATTCACCGCAGGGGTCTGATTATATCTCTGCTGCAGTACAAAGCCAACAAAAAGTCCTGCGCCTCTGCTTGGCAGTGGAAAGTTAGAGTGCATGGACACTTTGTATTTTGCCCTGCATTTCTACGGGTGAATGCAAGCAAGGGTCTTTACATGGTTGGTTAGTCCAGTGCACATGTAGAGAATGATTTATCGAAGTGTGGAACTTCAGTTAGCCTTCCTCACCCACCTCCGCAGCCTTCTATAGCCTCTATAAGGTCAAGTGTTTAGATACGGCGGCCTTCCACCAACTGCTGGGCTCAATAATATGGAGCGTGTTGTGTTTAGAGTACGCCCGCAGATTCACCATCTGTTTCATATCTGCCACTCTGTTGAAAGCATTAAATAGGCTGATTATAGACATTATCGGTAAGTGCCACCCATTGTGACAGCAGATGTGAATCGCTCTAGCGATGGTGCTGTCCGTTTTTGGCAAAAATCAAACGGTTCAGCATCCTTTCGTTCATCATCTGCAATTGTAAGTCTATGAATGCAAAAACTCCAAAGTCATTATTTGGAGCATGCATTGGCCAAACAGGTGAGAAATAAAAGCAGAAAACAATGGTTAAGCAGTTATTATAACCTCTGACTATAAAGCAGATAGAATACCTGCCATTTTGACTTTTAAAGTCAATAGAATCACTAGCAGGAAAAAACAACAACAACAAAAAACACACATCATGGTGTCTATCTCCAGCCCTTTCATTGGCGAACATTGATTCAGCCACCTATCCCTTTCCAGACACCTTCAGCTAATTAGGCCCTCAAAGTACAGCAGGAGAGAAGTATCTGACAATTAATTCCAGCACTGTGCTCCTATGGCATTTAGTTTTCAGCGTGTTCCATTGTTAGGTATTGACTAAGTGCTACATGGGCATCGATCCCCCTCAACCATTAGCATGCCTCTGATTCTTGTTTCATAATGCTGGTTATATCGTGTTTACAGTCAAAACTATCGCACGGCTGCTGTTGTCAGGGTGGATGAAATGATGATGTGTTAGTGCTGCTGGCATATTAAGTGTCTCTTGGACATTGAAGAAGCCCCCCATGACGCCACCTCTATTTATCTGTAATGAGTGAAGCCACTGTCACAAATTGTTTTTTTCCAGATGCTGTGCCTGTGTCAAATAAAGTGGCAGGTCGCCAGACAATTTACTGAGGCATTCCTAACTAAAGACAAAACTAAATACTAACACAACAGACTGTTGGTGCCATTTTGACCATTTTCATGTATTCTAATCTTGTTTTTCTATATCTTCATTTGAACTGATATTCAGTCAGGCTGATACAATGACTACAGGCTGTAGATGTGGATCCCTGCAAGGACTAAAATGAAAAAAGTCTTTCTCTTTAGCAGAAAGCTGAAAAGTAATTCTGTGTGTGGATGTTATAGTTTTAAAGAATGAGTCAATGTTTTGGGAAATAAACTTATTTGCCTTCTTATTATAAAGCTATGGCCAGCAGTCAGTAAGCTATTGGAGCGCAAGGAGACGGGCTGGGGCTAGCTGGCTAGCATGCTAACTTCAGTATAGGAAAAGGTGTGATAGAGAGAAGAGTTAACACTGGTGTTGCTTTCTGTCGCTGGAGAGAGGTCTTGGTGAGGGATGAAGTTTGATGCTGAGCAACGTTTCTTCTAGACTGGTGAGTAAACAGCTGGTGATGCTAACACTAGCTATGCATCAAATAGCAAAACTTGCACCTTCTCCTTTTTAAAGGAAAGTCAGCGTTTTGGGAAATACAAATTGGCAGCTAGCCTAGCCTGGCTATGCTCAAAGGGGAACCAAATCTGCTTCACAAACTTCTGAAGCTCACTAATTGACATATTATATCTCAGTTTCTTTAATTTGTTCAAAAAAGGTAATGGTGTAAAAAGTTGTGGTTTTACAGGGGATTATGTGGAACTACTTAAGTAACCTTTCTTGAGTCTCAATGCTGTTTGCCTGGCAACCTCACAATGACATCAGGGCCTCAGGAAGCACTCGCAGACTGATTTACTATACACTGAACGTTGTGGTTCAGGTTTATTGTCATTTCCGCACACATGCATGACATACATACATATAGGGAAATGAAACGTTTTTCCTCATAGACCCCAGCATAGGACAGACATATTGATGTAAGTCTGGTTGACATAACTTATGTAGCTAATATTGGATATTCTTGATTGATGGATGATAGGAATGGATTGACAAGATTTCTCACTGAGCTTGTAAAAGTAACCTCCACCTGTATGCAGTGATCACCACCAGCTCTGATATAAACACAGACACACTTTCATACTGTCGGTTTCTCTACCTTTGTTGGTATGCATACATAATGCTCTTGCTGTCTTTGCTACCACTACACACACAGATGCGCATAAACAACTCGCAGCCAATTATTCTGTCTTTAATTATTTTGCATACTGCCCTTTATGGTGATTACTGTGACCTTTCCCTCCAGAGCATCTCCTCCACTCTGCCTGTGCCAGCCCACCATCTTGGAGGCTTTTAGCCCCCATGTTTCAGTCGCACTCTCAGAAAGCCAGCCCCCATAATTGACCAGGCGAAAGACTGAGACCAATTAAAAGTATTTTACCCAGCACTTAGGGTTGACAGGAGCTGGTGCACTCAGCTCAGCAAATGCCATTTTAACAGCAAATTCATGAATGTGTAATTGTTGCGCTAATGAACCTGATGGTATGAGTGTTGTAATAGAGGGACCCCCCACCTGGGCCACCACACGAACACGCACAGACACACACTAGACACAGCCATTTCTGTTTTTTTTTATTCATTAGACCTGTTTTTTTTTTTTTTTTTTTTTTTTTTTGGAGACCAAAAGAATCAAACCGACATCAAATTTTTTGTGAGAATTTTTCTTATATCATATATACATCGCCATATCTCTCTAGAAGAGAACTGTGTAGAAAGAGAAACAAAGATTTAGAGCATAAACACACTTACATAAAAGCAATAAACTAAATGTATAAATGATACATTATGCATGCAATAGTACATACATGCATTGAGTTTTTTTTTTGTCATTAGGGTGTTTTAGCTACATTTAAGATGCAAGAAATTCAGAGAGCTGCAACATAATTGATCATTTGCTTTAGCCCTGCTCTCCATTTCCTTCTATAGGTTTCTATTATCGTATGGGACATAGTTTACTTTGATGTATTTGTAATCAATTTCGTCAATTTTACCAGGTGACATAACTGGCAGGAAGATTTTATCAGCTGAAGCTAGTAGAAACTGTCCAGGCTGACTTTTTAATGTTTCCAGGGGACTAATTTTCAAACAAGAATCCTTTTTAAAGGAGTTTTAAAATGTGCATTTGGCTACATATGTGATATCGTGTGTAAAGACAGAGGTTAAAGCTGCATGTCTAAGGCGAAAAAGCATAGGCATGTCCTCACCAGTTGATAGACATGTAAATAAGAAACATTTGCGTTGCAATTGCATTGCAGGATTGCATAAGGATGGTAGCTGGCTGTTCTCCCTGTTCCTGTGTTTGGGTTTTCTCCACGTACTCCGGAATTCCTCCCAGATGGTGGTAAGGTTAATTGGCAACGCTTAATTGCCCATAGGGGTCAATATGAGCATGAATGCACGTCTGTCTCTGTGTGTCAGCCCTGTGACTGACGGGCGACCTGTCCAGGGTGTACCCCGCCTTTCATTCGTTGTCAGCTGAGATAGCTCCAGCTCCAGCTCCAGCTCCAGCTCCAGCTCCAGGGCTGTCCCAGCAGTGGAAAGCAGCTTTGTTTTATTGGTTCTATTTCTATTATGTCTTCTACTGAAATTAGCATGCTAACCAGTCACTTTCTGATACCAAATCACTGTAGCAGCCAGTATGCCCTGAAGAAATAGCATTGCTCAGAGGACTTATAAACTCTTGTGTTGTAAACCCAAAGATGGCTGAGGCTCTTGTCAAGAGTGGTAAGTAAACAGCTGTTAATGCAACTGCTGGCTATGTAGTAAAAGCAAAACTTGCAAAAAGCTCTTTTTTAAAATAAGGTCTGAACAATTCTTTTTTTATTCTTCAAAAACATGCCTATGAATAATCAGTAAAAAGGGATCAGCTGTTTGTCCATTAAGTCGATGTCTGCCTTTTATTTCTCTCTTTTCAGCTGTGTGTTCTCCCACCCTGGGGTTATTACACAGGCCTCCACCAGGCTTTGTTTGGCCTTCCACAAAGCTCCAGAGGGACCTAATGACTTTCATTATCAGATGGGGAAATTTAATTTGAGCTACACCGCTGTCAGAGATGAGTAGCCCGATACAGAGCCACGCTGGAGAAAATAAAAGAGTGAGTAATTACTCTTTAGGGGTGTGGGTGGGTGGGGTGGCTGCAGTTTGTGGGTGACGAGAGCACAGCGGGTCAAGACACAGAGAAAGAGCGGGAGAGGGAAGGAGAGACAACAACCGTGGTTTATGAAAGAAATCAATAGTGAGTTGCCACCGTCAGGTTATGAGATTGGAGTTGGGATCCGTTTCCTCATTGTGACTGGAGCAGTGGTCCGCGTTATTATCCACGAGGCTGCTAGACGGGTTAGCAAACAAAAGGGGAAGCTAGGTGAAGGCAAGGCGCTGTTTGCAGGGATACGAGAGCGAGGCCAGATTAGTAATGTGTGATTAGGAGGGTATTCAGTTGCGGAATTACTGCCTTCTACCTCTTGACAAACACGCCTCCCCAAATGCAACACAAACCTGATATGACTGACTCATTTCTGAAACAGAATGAGAAAATGACTGAAGAGAGAAATGATGACAGAAGATAAATATTCATCAGTTTCATTTCAATTTCCCAAACAGTTTGGTACATAAATGCTACGGCTGTTTGTGTGAATACATCTGCAAAAGCTACAAGATAAAATAACTAATAGTTGATTGCAAAAGATGGAGATAAAATCGCTGTCTTTGTTATGTGGCTCACAGACAAACCTGATGCTGTGACATTGTCTTCCTCAACTCATTCGCAGCTGACTTGATGAAAACAAGAAGGCTGTAGTATATGGAAATCTCTCTCGAGGTGTGCTACTGCCAGCTCTGCTCCCTGCTCTTTCCTCATTCGTAAATCTCCCATCTGTCTCCACAGGTCTATCCAGTAGCAAGCCTGCTCTGCTGCAAAGCATCACTGGAGCTCGTGCTTTTTAGCCAAGTATAAGGCTGCCAAACAACATGGGATGAAAGAAGCTTATAGAGTATAGCTCTATGCACACACACGCGTTCCTGCAAAGGAGAATGTTATAGTCTAAATGGTATAAATTTTTTTTTTTTTTTTTTTTTAAATCTGTTTCAGAACATCAAAGCCAAGGTCACAATCATCTAGCTGTTCATGCTTGAAATGTGTGGAGCCAAAGTGAGTCTGAATTAACCACCTAGCTGCTGGTGGTAACACACAATAAGTCAAGCTGTTTAGCCTGTTAGCGTAGGTGGGTAGCATGTGAAGCCTAGTTGAGCAAAACAGAGAGGTTAGTTACTGTCTGTAGATAAATCCTTTATTAATCCCAAAGGAAATTCAGGTATCCAGTAGTTTACCCACCACATATAATAAAAACAAAAACACAATATAAGATGGTAATGTAAAAGTAAAAATAGGCATAAACAATTAAATAGTAAAATAAATAAAAAATACCAATAACAGTCATAATTATGAAATACCATTTCATAACAAGAGTTAAGTTTTAATAATTAATTAAAGAGGCTATGTGGTTTCTAGCTGGGAGCAGGTGGTTATTGATTGTCGCTTGACAAGAGCTTCAGCTATTGTTGTCTTTACAAGAGGTTATAATTCTCCTTCTGAGCAATGCTACATCTTCAGGGCAGACTGGAGGCTACATTAAGTCACTATCACAAAGATGAGACCAGCCAACACTAACTGGTTAGCATGCTAACTTCAAGAAAAGATGTGATAGAGGCGAGAGTTAACATTGGTGTTGCTTTCCACAGCTGGAGACTGCTCTTGCTAACATTGACTATGTAGCAATATGCAAAACTTACAAATGGCCTTTTTTGAAACAATTTCATTGTTTGTTTGTTCATTTGTATATTTAACTCAATTTATGTCAATATTTATTTCATAACATTGCATTAATTAAATATTTGATACGTAATGGGTCTATAAAAATGTACCTTGAGATTAATGTATGTTGTGAATTGGCGCTATACAAATAAAAATTTACTTGACAATTGACTATTGTGCTGCACTTACAAATCAGTGCATGAGAATGAACACAACATTGCATTAACTGTTAAGCCGACCCTGAAAACCCAACAGCTCCAGTGGGGTCCAAAAGTTGGAGACCACGTTCCTCATTCACTTCCATTGGAAAGTTTGTTTGTGTGTGTGTTCTAATTTTCAGGACACATCTAAAACTTTACCCGTTCTTTGACATCAGTCTCTGTCACAGATGTTTATGCTTGCTCCAGAGAAAAGTCAGACTGAAGCTAAAAAGGGTCTTTTTGCCTTGAGGGGACCATTGCAGTGCTTTCTCCTCTTCCTCTTCTTCAGCTGGTCAAGTTCCTGCACGAACACTTGTCACTCATCTTGAATGACTTCCTTGAAACAGTATTTATCCTGAGGCTGAGGAAACCAGTATGTGGGAATCCAACTCAGGCAGCCAGCAGTGAACAGATCCAGTGTGCCCTTAACCCTAAAATGAATCCTAATTATTTATTGTGATTTTAAAAGTGATAGTTGTCAGTTTGGAAGTTAATTTTCTATAAATTGACCCTAACTAGTTGAACTATACTTCACTTTTTCTCCATATCCAGACGTTCATATGGTAATAGCTTCATTTATATGGCCAGCAGAGAGCAGCATTGCTCTCTGTTTGACTATACTGAGAAATCAGTAGAGAGGACCCCCTCACACTGTTTGGTACCTGCCACTGTGCCAGTGGTGGTAGTGGGCGTGTGTGTATGGGGTGGGGGGTGCGTTGAATGAGGAGTTCTGTAAAAGAAAAAAAAAAAAGACAGAATAGGATGGAAAACAGGAAGAAAGAGAATAAAGCAACAGTGACTGACAGATGGGCAAGAGGGAGAGAAACTTAAACATTGTAATTCATGGCGGATCTGATCGGAGTCAGGAGATTAAAATTGAAATGCCTGAATTAGTTTGTGTTACATTCACACTCACTTTGCACTGTGTTTCATTATCAGTGTGTCATACCCCCCCCCCAGTATTGAAGCTATCACCATCAGTTCCATCCTCACATATCAGCACATCCTTCCCTGTCACTTTCGTCTTTAAATGCAGCCATTCATGCATTAAAATTCAAAAATAATAAAGTTAAAATAATTTTCGCTGCATACATTTCACCGTCGTTCTTTGACTTGACTCATTAAAAGAAAATTAATTGACACTTTTTTTTTTTGCCTGCTGAGTGTGTACCATCAAATACCATGAGCCTAATATTGAGTTGCACGCAATTATATTCGATTTTAATCTCAGCTAATCCCATAAAGGATTTCTTTTAACCTGTGTGCCACCTTTTATCTGCATCTCCATCATCTTCACAAATCCATACCTACAAAAGGATGAAAGCACTCACATGGATTCAACATTTTCTTCTATTCCACAAAGAGTAGATGGGTCTAATAACTTACATAGTCGGTCTGTTCAACGAATTGGCCCTGTGCCTGAGCAACTCTATATCAATGGGAAAAACATGACGTACTGCCTAAATTAGGGCTAATGCTCACTTAGCGTAACATATGAAAAACAAAGAGGGGGCAACAAATTTCTCTGTCTTCTCTTGAAACCAGAAGTACTGGCTGCAAATTTATTTTGTGCAACTGTATAACCGTGGAGGTTTGCCGAGTATATTAATTATAAGTCAGTATTGTATCTTAACTGACACAGCTTACACTCTCATTCAAGCATGTTTGAGTAGTTTATTCCATCTGCTGAGGCTTGAGTGGCTTGTGAATAGGACACAATAAGACACTTCCCAATAAGACACCAAAAGACTGTGATTCCATTCAATTATTCCACCAAACCGTGGTGCATTTTGTTAAGACTGAGAACTACACCAATAACAGCAAACAATTTCAACATGCGGGAGTGCATGACAGAGGTCTTCATACGTCCAGCATTTTTGGACCTGATCCCAGACCTACCCCAATGTGCATAAACTAATTTTCGAAAAGAGACCAGATCCAAACTGGACTGAGATTTTTTTTTTTTAAACAGATAATAATAATAATAATAATAATAATAATAATAATAATAATAATAATAAAAATAATAATAATAATAAAAAACATGACAAAGATTACATGGAAGATAAATAAAAAATACATACTGGACAAAGTTACAGACAATAAACATACGATTACAAAGATGAAAAATGGACGTGGACAATAGGTTAGATCACGTGGGATAATTTGTGGGTATACTGGATGTTTGCATGAGAGGCAGTGATATGTATCCATGTGTCATGGTCCTGCACAAGTTAGTGCGTGCATTACTGTATGTAATACTGTTAAGATATAGTGGTTGATCTCTTCTTTTTATTTTAGTTCTTAACGATCTATAGAATTGTCGTTATACTTATCACTTTAACTTGGTGTAATCATGAGAATTTCATTGCTACTAACAAACAGCGGTGATGGGGTTTGGGGTTGGTCGGGTTTGGCTCGGGGGGGTGGGGGCATGAGTGGTCACTCCTGGCTCGGCTCTTTGGTGGCACAGTGGGGCTCGGGTAGAGTGGCAGGCCTACCTACCTCCATCTTATTAGAAGACAAATAAACAAAAAAATAATGAAGAAAGCGTACCTTGGTGGATCCATCCTCACTGTCTCCTGCTGAGCCTTTTATTGTATATAATGATACTGTTGTTATTTTTAGTGTAAACATGGCAGCAGAGGCAACCAGAAGGACGACATGGCTATTTGCTGCTTACTGTGTGAGTTGATGATGGTTCAGCTTTTTCCATTTGTTGCCATGGTGAGCCACGGCAACCACAGCCTTTATTATAAGTAAGATTAGCAAAGCTACGGCCCACTATCTGGCTGCATGATGAGATGAGAGTAGGTGAACAGCAGTATGTTGCAAGTTGTTAGTAGGACTGAAGGTCACATTTTTGCACTTCAAGGTTCAAACTCCACATCTTTCATCAAAATACAGCTGGAGAGCCTGTTTGGATCGATTCAGACGGAGTGAGGCTCGTACCAATAGAGTGGAACCCTATACAACCCAACCATATCTGATTGGCCTGAATGTAACTTGAACTCGTCTTGATTACTTGGAACTGTGTGGACCCCTGAAGACCTTCACTGTGTCGGTATGAGAAGACATATTTCTCTCATGGTGTCTAAAGCCTTGGATTATAATCCCATTCAAATATTCTCCTATTAATTCAAGTGTCCTAGTCTGAGTATGGCGAGAAGTGGAGACGCGTTCGTTAAGCTTCGATAAAGTGATAAGGATTAACAAATCATCACTTACGTTCTTCTCAATCTTTTAATGACAAAAATGACCAAAACAAAGAAAAAATGTCACGAACCAAACTTTTCCTCTGGTTTGGACGAAAGAGGATGAACTTGTAAGAGTTTCTGCTCTGACATAGAAAATGTGGAAAGACTGCTTTTCTTTCCTTTTTCCTGTGGCATCAATGCTTTTTTTTTTTTTTTTTTTTTTTTTTTTTTTTTTTTTGCTTTTTTGCTTTTTTTTTTACGATGTGGGTGTTGAACCGCCGGTCACTGCAGACAACGCTGAGATGTGTTAAGTGAATGCAGAAAAGTTGTCATTCATTGCACACTGCGCAGTATAATATGACCTTGTTTGAGAGTTGTGTCTGAAGCAGAGATCAACAGTGTAACAGAGGCAGACTCCAGACTAGACATCACATCAAACCTCCTTTTGACTTTTTTTTTTCCTTTTTTTCTTCCCTCTGCTCCTTGTCTACTTATTTATTCCAATCTCTGAACACCATGTTCCCAGAGAATATTTCACTTGAATATTTCACTACATGCTCCCCCCTCCCCCCTTCTCTCACTCTCTGTCTGCGCGTTATAATATTTATTTATTTCAGGAATAATTTTTTGGCGAATTACAGCAAAATGGCTACAGCTGTAATCAGAGGATAAGTAGCAGCCGACATGGCAGGTGTTTGAGGGGAGATAAGGCGAGAACCATTGTGAGACCGTGCCTCACTTCCATTTAAATGTTTTGGGGCTTCGACTTCCTTGTTTGATTTGTTACCTACAGCTTCCCTGTGAGCTGTCAGGAGGGAGATAGCGTGAGTTTTTCCTTAATGTGGTTTCTTGGGCTACGGTGTTTGTGCCGTCCTTCAGATGTTAGGGGTTAGATTTTTTTGGGGGGCATGCCTGCGTGGTGTCATGCAGAAGGGTGCGAGTCAATAGGAGAGTTCATTATTAGATTACAAGGAATCCTGGTTTAAATCGTGGTTGCCCTCTCAACTTCAAAAGCGCGAGGAATAACAGGCGGCTGCACACGTGTGCATGCATGTGCGAAAAGGGGTCTGGGGGTGTGTAACGGACCGTGCCCACACTCATGCATCTGTACACAGGCGTGCAGATATATATTAAACCCACAATGACACACAGAAAAGCACACACTCACTTGTCTCTCAGGAGTCAGTTGTTAATTATATCACTGTGCTGTTTTGTTCCACCTAGTCCTCCAGAGAAGCTAAAGCCAATGTGTTCATGTTTGATTTTTGGCTGCAGCTCTCAGAGAGAGAAAACTGTTTCCACCATGCCCTTAGTCCTCCATTATTAAGCCAATAAAGAAGTATACAGTGCTGTGTGTGTGTGTGTGTGTGTGTGTGTGTGTGTGTGTGTGAGCGTTGGGGGGTGTGGTGGTGATGGTGGTGGGGGTTCCTCTGTTGAAGCCGTGACTGCACAGCAGTCTCATTTTTATTAGCTCCCAAGACACAATGGACGCCAAGAGAAAACATCAGAGCCTGCACTGTCTTCCTTGCTTCCTTTCGTTTAAATTAAAGTGATATCTCATTGCTGTACAATAGACTAGCTGTCTAACAGCTGGGAAATGGAGAGGAATGATAGTGATGTCTGCCATCACTAGAAAGATATGTCTGCTTTGTTTCAAGATGTGTTTTGGGAGGAAGCTTACATGGGGATTTGGGGGGAAGTGAAGAAGTTGTGAGGCCTGAATTAATGTTGCTGCGCCATGCACTCCAAAGCTTGAGCCATAATTACTTAATGTGTTAAATCAAAACACTGACAGCTTGATTATTAGAGCTCTGATTAAGTTATCTGGAGTAATTAATTATAAAAGGTTTGGTAGCGGAGACCAGCTCCGTTCCATCTCGGCCTACTAGCCTAGCTTTATAGGCCGCTAACAGCCTGCTTCGTCTTTAACACCTTGAATCCCTGATAGACAAGGTTAACAGTCTATAGTCGCACTAGCTCTAAGCTAAGGTCTTAGGTTGTGCAAGGATTCTGAAATGCTGATATAAGCAAGTTGTTAGGATTAGGACCTTGTGGTCTTTTTCTTTCGCTCTTTTCATCTCCCTCGCGTGTGTGTGTGTTTGCCCCCAGTTTGTTCTCTGTGTCTGTATTTGTGTGTGTGTGTCAGCTGGGTGTGGCTTCCTGGTTCCTGCTTCCTCTCCATTCTCCGTACTCACCCACTTCTCATCATGCAATCAACTCCGCAACCTGCTGCAGTGCAAAGGACCGGTGAAACTCACCATTATTCGCCAGATCGTTCTGACTGTCTGAGTGGTGTTACCGTTACGGCCTAGATCAGTTCGCTACCGGATTCTTCTGTGTCTTTTTGTAATCCTGTTGTTCCTGTGCCATGGATACATACTCCTGCTATCCTTCCACCTGCCGCGCTGCGTTTGCCTGTTCACCTCACCTGCCTGCTCAGTTCCACAGATTCCTGCTTGGTTTGACTCGCCTGTCCGCCTGGTGCAGTGGATCCCTGTCTGTGAGCTCATCTTTGCCATTATCCTGTCTGCCACATAACCAGCCCCACTCCCCATCATTCTCCAATATTACAATAATAATAATAATAATAATAAGACCATAAAAGACCAAAACCTTACACATGTTAACCCGTAAAGACAAAGTGCAAATTAGGCTTATGGCAAAGTCTTCAGTGTTAGAAGTACTAGACAAATTGAAAATTTGACCTTATGGTGGCGCTGGAGGAAGGATTCATCCTCCGGGGACCATGAATGTCTGTACGTAATTTTTATGTCAATCCATCCAGTAGTTGTTGAGATATTTCAAGTGATGGACGGACAGACAGACAGACATTTCCATTCCAAGTGCTCCAGTATTATTATAAAAGAAATAACACTTACTCAGTACGTAGCTGTCTGCTGTGGCATTGCTTCTGGTGAATGCAGTCTCTTGAGTTGCTCGCCTACTCATGGCTACAGTGCATTACCAAGCTGAATACACACTGCCAGTGATCATAATGGAAACTTTACAACATAGATGCAGTTTTACAAACTTACTATAACTCACTATTATTGTATATACACTGTATATGTGTGTTACTATAGAAAGTCCTGTTGGGACTCCCTGTATCTGTGCAAACTGAGCAACAGATCTGAACATACTGGGAAACCTGGACACTTGATCACTGATTCTACAGCAAAAGGCTTTTTTTCTTACGTACCCTGGTGTAACATGCTAGCTTCACTTCTTTTTTGTTAGGAAACTAAACTCTTTTTTTTTTTTTGTTATTTTTTCTTAAAGAATTCATTAACTCCTCATGATCATATTTATTCCCCCATAAAAGATAGTTTTTTTTTTTGTAGAAATAATGTTTGTAGAAACTAAGAGGGCATTTAATTTCACATTGTGTTCGATTCCTGCCTGCTCCAGTGTGCATGTCAAGATACTAAACCCCAAATTGCTCCCATGTATCATCGGTGTATGTGTATATATGTGTGTGTGTGTGTGTGTGTGTGTGTGTGTGTGTGTGTGTGTTTGTGTTTGTGTTTGTGGTAGAAAATGCACTATATAAGTACAAAATATATAAGTGCAGTCCATTTACCATTTGTGTTTGGAGATGCCAGAAGACTCTTGTCTTAAGTCTTGAGACAGGTTGTAGCCTTGTTAATTAGGTTTCTTGTTTTTACGTATTGGATGAAAACACTTCAACTGCCTTATTCACATTATTTACTTTCAAAATAGAAAATACAAATGGTGGATTGCTCTTCATTTCAGAGCTGATATGAATGTAAATATGGAGTATTATCTGGTTCTGTAGTCTGGCGTCATGTATTTTTTTTGTTGTCACCAAATCTCATAATCCAGACACTTTTGGCATTAAGACACACTTGATGAGTATTCCTGGAAGCAGTGATAAACTAAATGTTCATCACTAGCAAAGGGCCCTGGTTCAGCCCAACCAGTGTGGTTATGGAAAATAACACACCTTTGTGCCTTGTGTTATTTTTTTAATACAGTACAGTACGCTATATGACATGAATGAGTGAGTGTGAGCTAAAACGACCACCTGACTAACTGACTTACTGAAACTGATCACCTGACAGCCAATAACATCACTTCAGCTGCTGGACGGGGGGGTCCATCATGAGAGTATGACCAAGCCATTTTATTTAAATAAACATAAACCTGCTGGTGAAATATTTGAAATCGGAACACGCTGCAGACGTAATAGAAACAGCCTCAAAGTCAAAATCAAATAGACTACTGACTTTTGTTCGCCACATCAAAGCAACTCCTTCAGACGGTGGTAAAAAAAGACGTCTGGTATATAAAAGACGGGTTAGACAAAAGCAGAGGAGTGCATTTGGAAAAAAAAGAGAAATTCAATATCTCCTGGCTCTTCTGCTGCAATTATTTTAAATTTGCTGCAGGTTGTTGAAGTTTGTCATCTGTTGGCTATATAGAAGTTGTGTTTTTTTTTTCTAACACTGTTCTCTCAGTTACTCGTCAAAAAGGAAAATTGGATATTACCTTTTTCAACCCCCTTTTCGCACATTTGTGACCTTTCTGGCACATTTGAACGAGGATAAATGTTGTCTAAATGCGGTACATGCAAAACAAAACCAAAAAAAAAACAGAACAAAAAAACATACAGTGAGGGAAACGGTTTGACAGTGTTGCCGCACTACAAACAAATCAGAAGTGCCAGGGATGTTTGCCATGCAAATCTAACATGCATCCCCTCTTTGTCTTCCTCGCGTTCCTTTTAATCCTCATTCTTCTGAAGTCAGAGCGGAAAACACAAAGGTTTGTTTTTAGTTGGCAGGGCTTCCTGATCTGCTGCCGCTAATTGACACTCACAAGATTTGAAAGTCGGAGCGAAGGCAAACATGTCATAAAACTTTCATGATCAAACAATGTTGTCTTTGCCGCCTGACAGTTTATTGTGGGGGGGAAACCACGTGTACTCTGCGAAGGGCCAGGTTAAAACCTTCGCTGTTTATAATTAGTGTTTGTTATTTTGCCTGTATGTGAGTTAAGTAGGGAGTTTATGAGATCTGTGTTCGCTGGATGTGTGTGTATCTTTAAGATGATTCTCCCTCAGCTAGAAATCCTCGCCTCCTTTTTAAAAGTAGAGTGTGTTCAGGTCTGTTCAGGTGTGTGTGTGTGTGTGGTGTGTGTGTGTGTGTGTGTGTGTGTGTGTGTGTGTGTGTGTGTGTGTGTGTGTGTGTGTGTGTGTGTGTGTGTGTGTGTGAGCACTGAAGGAGGGGAGGGGACCCTTCTGCACTAACCCCAAAAAGTCATCTTCACTGAGGCAGCTCCTCCTGATGAAGGGGAGCCAGATTTTGTTCCACGCCACCAGTCTCTTCCCTCTCTCCCTCTTCATCTCACCCGCTCTCTTACTTGTTCTCCACCTCTGGCTCTTCCTTCTCTCTCTCTTTCTCTCTCTCTCTCTCTCTCACACTCCACCTGCTTCAGCTCTCACTCTCTGAAACCTCTTTGGACTCCTCTGAAGAAGCTCATCTGAGAGTTCACGCAAAACTAGATCCATTTTTTTTTTTTTTTGTGGTCGGGGGGGAAAAGGAGAAGTCTCTTTTGAGGCTCTTTGATGCAAAACTTTACATCTTCTCCCTTTCACAGAAAGTTAGAGTACACTTCCAAGGAAGCTGTCTGGAGTTCTGCGAATAATTCTTCGGAGACTCATCTTTGGTGGAGGACTATCAAAGCGAGAGTCTTCAAAACAGATATGATTACAGCTGCACGATATGCACAGGAGCCTTATTTCTTAACCCTACAGCAGGCAGGATGGACGGCCTTGTTGCAGAAAGAAAGAACGAAAGAAAGAAAGGGGACATTACATGCACAAAGACATGCAGAGCCAACCTGCATGGGGTTCAGCAGCAACAGTAGAGCTAAACAGTGAAGGAATGTTTCTAATTGGAAAAGCCTAGCACCCAGAATCCTAATGATCCCCAAACCCTTTTAACATTCACTTGATATTCACAGTGTCTCCCTGTAGGTGTTATGCAAGCTGGTTTTCAAAACCACCTATCTTTTTTTTGTGTGTGTGTGTGTGTGTGTTTTTTTGAAGACATGATTGTCATTTGATGGATATTATTCTATGAGAATCACACAGAACACATTAGGCTTGAGTCCACCTGCCTATCTGCACACATAAAAAAAAAAAAAACCAAGAAAACATTTTAGCATATCTGAAGGTTCAGTAAATGCAGCGTCGGAGCTGTGGGTCTCTGTGATACAATTTCAGCTTTTTTTCTTTTCTTTTTTTTCTTTTTTCCTCAGTAAGTTATTCACAATAAAAGCCCAATCAGTCTGGTGCTGAGCCAAACTAACAGTATGCTGCTCACCGTGACGCTTTTCTTTCACACTCCACTGCGACCTCGCTCGTGAAAGGTCTCCACGCTCTTTTCTGTTGACTATTTTTGTGAGCATGAAAAAGATTTTTTTTTTTTTTTTTTCCCCTTCCAAGCGTGTGCTCCTCTTAACTTGGCACATCGCCTTCCCCGCGCTCCCCACGCCATCCACACACACACACACACACACACACACACACGCACACACCTCCGCACTGCATTTATTTGGCTTCTTTAAGTGTTTTAATTAGTGGCTTTTGAATAATTTGTTAAAAGTGTTGGGATGCTGCCGAACGTCTGCCGACAAAAGGTAAAAGGTGTGTGTGTGGGATGAGGCGGCGAGAGGACTCCTAATCCTCTGTTCTCCTTTGCGATGAGAGGTGGGAGAAAACAGGTGTAGCATAGAAAAGGGAAAGCAGAAGATGCGACTATGAATTAGAGAGAGAGAGAGCGAGAAATCACTCAGGTTTCATTTGTTGGAAAGCTTGTACACCTGTCGAGTGTTCGCAATTAGCCGTCAATTACCAGCGGTTGTTGTTTGGCCATCTGTCCATAAATGCTACATCTTCCCCATTATCGGAGCAGACACTGCAGCAACAGAATGAAGCGATTCTACATGCTCTGAGCCACACATACGCTTTTCTCTTTCTTTCTGACCTCAGCAGGAGTGACAGTTTAACTGGCATAGATGTTGGTTTAACACACGCCAGGGATGTTGCAAACGGAGAAGGAATGAGGGAGGCAGGGAGGGAGGGATGTTGGGGTCAGGCCTGCCTCCTCTCCAGTTAATTGGCCTAGCTTGTAGCTTGCGCTTGACAGATTGAATTATCAAGCTGGCTCCACGGTCTGCAATCCCCCCGCGGTATATCCTGGTTGACTATTAATGACCAGCTACAGCAGCCTCCTCTGTTCTGCCCGGCTCTGCTACTGTTCTCTCTGTACTGCTCTCGTTTCTCCCCCTCTGCGCTCCGTTATTTAAAACCTTAAGCAGAGAATTTCCCCGAGTCCGCCTGTCTCTGACCGTGCTGCTGGACGCCCTTTGGTCTTTCAAATTCACTTTTTCTCAAAGAAAAAATAAACTTTTTAACCAAACTTTTTTTTTTTTTTTTTTTTTTCTTAAAGGCAAAAAAGTTGAACTTCCTTTCGTGTTTTGCGAAGGGGGAAAGCTTAATTGCCTCTACACAGCCAACCCCCTCCGTTTCGCTCTTGATGAGAAGGTACGGCCAGAGCAATGGTGCAGATAATGACAAACAGTGGAAACAGGATGCAGGTTGATCTCCTCTCACTCTGTGTTCTATTGTACAGACAACTCTAATGAAGAATCAGCAAGGGTGAAATAGAAATGACAGAACAAAGTTGCTATGTGGCTCGGAGTTCATTATGGTCCGTGTCCCGAAAGCTCAACCACAAACGCAGGCCTTCAACAATGGTTAATTTCAGTATATATTTCCTGCCTGACTGGTTTACTCATTTTGTTTCTTTTCTTCTTTGTTCAAGATTTGTTTTACAGCATTTGTTCTTTTTCTGTTATGTAGTCGAGTTGAGCTGAACACTGGATGGTGAAAGAGGGTAGTTTAAATCCCCCATAGAAGCGAATAATATTAATGGAGCTGTCTTTAACTTGGCTGTAATCAATATTTTTATGTAACTGTTACAATGAATCACATAACTACCTGTATGTGGAAGAGGTCACCACAGACAGTTATCACCCAACCCCTATGGAGCATTTTAACATCTGGCCTGAAACTTTACTGGTTCTTAGTGCTGTATAATAGGTACAATGTCATTTTCATAATTAAGGTAAAGGATATGATGATGATACATTTGCAGGTTTTAATTTATTTTTTAGGGTTGCAGTTCCCAAAGAAACCTATCGACAGTTTGGTCTGTGGATTATACAGAGTAACAGAAAACCTCTTCACCACTTTAACATACATAACAAAAGGCTTCCAGGTTACACACACACACACACACACACACACACACACACACACACACACACACACACACACACACACACTGAACTAAGTTTCAAAACAAAGTTTCTAGGGGACACTAAAAACTAATGAACAAGTTGTTGCCATGGTTATGGCTCATGCAGTTGTTTCCAAGACTTAGTGTGATACAGACTATGTTACACTCTACATTATATAGCCTAATGTATATGGTGGTGTATACAGTAGATAGCTGCAATAGTAGGATGCAATTGGACTATTAAACTGAAATAAACAGTCATTTTCCAACTTTGGCATGTTTTCTGTACGTGGTTGTGTTGTCGAATTGTGAATGTGTTTCTCGATTTTCTCTTTTTCATTTCTTTGCAGTCTTTGTTTCTCAATGCTGTTCATGTGTTGTTGAATCGGTGCTTTTGTTTTGTCTGTTTGCGTGTGTCTTTTTAAGGTTGCAGTGTGTTGAGCTCCCGGGGCCGCTGTACATGGGAAAACAGAGCCTCATAAAATAAAATCTAAACTATCCGCCAGGGTAGAAAAACCATAGTGTAAGTGTTTTTATTTGATTTCTGAGGGAGAACTCATCTCAGTTAAAGCATATTTGTGTTTAACAGAGTCTGTACAAAAATGACCACCCCCTCAAGGTGAACAGTTTTTTATTTTTTATTTTTTTTTAATTTTTATACAGCTTACCCTGGAAATTAAGCAGAAATGGCATGCTTTTTACAGACACTCTGAGGTCCACTTAGAGTAAAATGAAATGTAGAAAAGACACCCTTTTGTCCAGACTGGCATATTTCTCAGTTTGAAACTGAGGCTGGTTTAATGGTGATGATGGTGCCGCCTCCCGCTGTGGCTAAAACCAGGCTGCCTGCTGGCTTCCTGACAACCCTAGCATTACTGTATAATCAGTGCTTACCATCGCTTGCACCAGGCAGATACACAGAAACACAACGCACACATGCACACAAACACACCTCTACTCCCAGATGTAGACTAAAAAAACACGTATCAGCTCATGCATAAATAGTGACTCGTCTAGCGTGCATGCGTGCACACACTCTCGGCCTTTAGCTCTGTCAAACACAAAACCAACATACACATTATCACTTTACACATGAGGACAACACATGCTAACCTGAGCTAGTACATGCCTCTCAATACAAATAAGCCTCCCTTCCTCGCCCACTCTCACTCGTGCACACATTCACAGCTTGTGTGTGGGCCATTGTGAGTGACAGTGAGTAGCAGCGTTGGTTATCAGTGTATGTGCGGTTGGTATGTGTCGTCTTAAAATGCCAACCGTGGGCGTCTTACTTGAAGATAAGATATTGAGAGATGTGAAGGCAAGGCTTGCAGACCAACTTCGGCACACACTTAGTGCATCAAGATAAATGTGCAGAAGATATGCGTGTGTGTGTGTGTGTGCGGGTGTGTGTGTGTGTGCAGGGGAGTGACTGAGGAGAGAGTAAAGAAAGAGGAAAATGCAGGAGAAGAGAGCGAGAGAGAGAATCCCATTCCAATTATCTCTCCAAGCCTGTCCCTGAGACAAATGTCAGATAAGACTTTTGCAGTGATAAAACCTACCTGACCCTCAGGACTTTTGACCCTTCTCAGACTCGGTAGCACTAAGACTCTTGTTACATTGTCTCTCCTGATAGGCCGCTGAGCCCAAAGGGGAAATGGGATTTCTTTCTCAGTTGAATTAATTCAATAAAATAAAGCATTTCTTTTTTTTTTTTGGGGACCTCTTTCTATCCCTGTATCTGTGCTTCTGTATGTGAGGCAGCAGGGTGGCAGTGAGGGAGACCATCGCTGCTGGAAAACATCTGACCCGCTGAGGTGTCATAAACACCAGATTTATGCACATGCAAATTTGGCCGAACCTATCACATAATTTACGCTCACAGTCTGTGTGAAAGTGACATGTGACTCACTGAGGCAGCGGAGAGCTATGGAATCGGTATGTGGGGCTGCTGGCTAATCATATTTCATGACTAGAAGAGGTTAAAGGTGCAGTTCTCTGGTCGAATATGTAGTACTTTGAGCCGCTGATGTTTGAAGAAAGGAGCCAAAAGTCTAAACTGAGAGATGCTGAAGTCAAATGATTAAATAAGTAAAAACATGTCAAAAAATATTTTGTAAAAATAGTTGATATTCAAGTAGGAAAAAAGAGGCTCTCTCTTACTCATATAATTAATGCGGTATGAGTCATCACACAACTTTTGAGGGAGGTAAAAAGCAACGGAATGAAATAAGAGAGAGGTTGCAAATAACACCCAGGCAAAGGACCATCTGATATCATAATGAAATCCCAATTTAATTAGGCTTTTTTGTAGCGTAATGTAAACTGGATGAATTTCTCTAAAATGTTTAATTAAAAAAAAATTCACAATAGGGCATGAGCAGTTTATTAATGGACGATGGCCGGTGCGCTTCAGATGACTGGTGAAACTGCTCTCACAGGGCAGTTTGACCAATAACAAGCATGTTTCGAGATGAGCACAGCACCTGAAATTAATATGCTCTCATTAGTTCCGCTTGTGTGGTTTCATCAGGAGAAAGGTACTCGATGATGAGTCCTGATGACTTTGGTGATCTCCTGACTTTTCGTCACCAGCAGGTCAAACGTTACAGTGAAACGTTTCTACATCTAATGGATGGATAAGTACAAACTTTAGTTGAGGAAATGTATGGCTCTGCCAGGCGATGTAGTCTAATGACTTTGGTCTGACCTTTCCTCTACACCACCATGAGGCTGTCGTTTATGATTTTGAGTCAAACTCATTTGGCAGTCGCCTTTATCCAAAGTGACTTACAAGCGAGTCAGCTTGGGGTTCAGTGTCTTGCCCAGGGAAATTTTGGACAAAAGGACAGGAGGAGCTGGGGATTGAACTGCCAGCCCTGCTATCAGTGGACAACCAGCTCTGCAACCTGAGCCACAGCCACCCATCTAAATTATATTGGATAAAATACCATCATATTGTGCAAAGACATCCATTTTCTCCTCGGGATGAACTTCGGTTTGACTCAGCTGTGCTTTACTGTATCATCAGTGCCAATTAATAAAAAGAAAAAGCATGCAAAGCAGTGGTGACCATGGTAAAAAACAATACCCTCTTAACATCAGCATGTTAGTAGTGTCATTGTGAGCCTGTTAGCATGGTGACAGCATGCTAACATGCGCCAAGCAACAATGCTTGAGATTTGTGTGAAACTTCACTGACAGTTGGACGGTTAGGGCTTTGACTTGTGATTTCAGCTGCACACACGCCTGCACATACGGTGTGACCTTTATTTCCTGCATAAAGCTGAGACGGTGGAGCTGGTTGAAAGCTCACAGTTGACTACTCACTGCTGCAGCAGCTCCTACAACACAGTCCTGTCTTCAGTCTTTCAAGTTCTTCAGCCTTATGTCTTCAGTGTGTGTGTGTGTGTGTGTGTGTGTGTGTGTGTGTGTGTGTGTGAGAGAGAGAGTCAGAGAGTCATTTATAGCAGCACCTCCCTCTCTTGTTGCAATTCTAACCAGACCAACAAACACAGAAACAAAGACACACACACACAGAGAAAATAAGACAGACAGATACCCCATTTCAATCCATGCACCCTGGGCAGATTGGATAGCGATCCAACACTGAGAAAAGCCAAGAGTGAGTGGATGCAACCAAAAAAGCATTAATGTTGGATGGACTGCTACTGTATCAGCAGGGTGCAGGCTACAGCAATTTCAATGCATGGGATTATATAGACAGCATATTGTACTATTGTATGCAGCCTTTGTATATGTTGGTAAGTGGACTTTTGAGTGTGTCAGCGTGATGAGCAAAACTTTTGTCTAGCGACCTGAACTGTTTTTATCATTGAGAAACTTTGGACCACTTCATTTTCTTCAGATTTTTTGGCACATTGGCAAATAACTTTAGGCGCATTAGCACCACCTGCTGGACTGGAGCACTGCAGGGTTAGCCATCCTTAACTCTAGATGTGTACAATCAGAGACCTACAGAAACCTATGTAAGTGCAAACTTGTCCTAAATCGTTTCTAGATATTGTCTGGATATGAGACACAATGAGAAGTATTGTATACTACTTCTAAGAGTCCAGAGAGAGATTCTGACCAACCAAAGATGCACAAATGATCAGTCTCGGGCGGCTGTTATCATCTAAAAGAATGGATGGCCTCATGGAGAGCTTCATTAAAACAGCAGTGAAAACACGCTTCATAAGTTGATGCATTAGGGCAGTTATGATTGAGATAAATGGCTAAATAGTTTGCATGCCAGGAAGTTGTCCAGACCATCATAAGATATTCTCTCTTTTGTTTTTTTTGGCATGAAAGGCTCTCAGTCGGGAGCCTCTCCCAGAGACTCCTCATTTATATTCTGAGTCTTTTTCGCTTTCAGACGGATACACTGACAGGAGGTCTCTTGGCTGTTTGGACCTCCCGGGGTGTATGTCCACCAGGGTTGGCTGGACGGATCCGCAGCCTAATTTGGTCTCAGGAGGTGTGTTATTAAAGCATTAGCTGAGAACTGGATGTGTATGGTTTGTATTGGCTATAACTCCAGACAGATATCAGACACTGAGATTCTTCTTTGGCTGCGAGGATGAAAAATCGCCCAGTTTTTAGGAGTGTTACTCCAGCAGGTTGGCACAAGGTACTGCAGCATCTCTGCCTCTTTGTCTCTTCCTGTTTCGCTCCCAGTCTCTCTCTCTCTCCATTGGATTCATATATCTTTGTTTTTATCATCGGAAAATGACACACCAAGGTCAACAGCCACGTACAATTGAAACTATATTGTGCAAATACAATGGGTTATTCATATGCTGCCGCAGAAATATTCATACACAGTAGCTTCACCCCTCCACAATTTTTTTTTTTTAAACATTTTAGAACATTTTGTAAATTTATTAAAACTCGAAAAGTATTCAGACCTTTAATCCTGTACTTTGTAGAAGCCCCACTGGCAGCAATTACAGCTTCGAGTCGTTCTGGGTAAGTCTCTACAAGCTTTGCCCACCTGGATTTGGGAAGTTTATCTCATTCTTGCTGGTAGATCCTCTCAAGCTGTGTAAGATCGGATGGGTCCGTGAATTGCCATCTTCAGGTCTCTCCGCAGATGTTCGATGGTGCTCTCTGAACTAGGTTTTCTTCAAGGCCTCTCTTTGGCTGCATTTCATCATGCTGCCACCGCCATACTGCTCAGCAGGGGCGGTATTAGCCAGGTGTTTGCAGTACTTCTGTCAAAAAGGATTCAGTTTGAGTCTCATCAAATCGGAGAATCTTTTTCCCTCATGCTCCTTTAACTGCTGTCTGACAAACTCCGAGCAGCCTGTCATATGCCTTTTACTCAAAGTGGCTTCCATCTGGCTACTGTACCATAAAGACCTGGTTGAGCGAGCGCTGCTGAGATAAACACTCAAAACTTTGGAAATGGTTTTATATACTTGCCCTGATCTTTGCCTCGCCACAGTTTTATCACACGGGTCTACAGAGAGTTCCGTGTCTTGGTTTCTGTCCCGAATACGGTTTGAATTGTGGTTCCTCATATACACAGATGTCAGCTTTTCTGAACTGTTTCTCGACCAATTCAATTTGCCGCAGGTGAACAGGTGGTAGATACATGTCGAGGATAATTAAAACAAACAGGATGCCTGACCACAATTTGAAGTGCAACATCAAATGGTCTGAATTATAAATGAGAGATTTAAGTTTTATTTTTTTTATTTTTTTAATACATTTGAGAAAAAATATAAAATAAAAACTTGTTTTCACTTTGTCATTATGGATTGAGTGTAAAAATGTGGGTGAGGTTATACATTCCTGCTGCCACTCTTTCCATAATATTTTACTGTTGGAGAGTTGTTGGCAGTGTGGCGCGACCCCTGTTGTTTGTGTGGCAGTGTCTAATCCAACTTGCTACCTGCAGCATTGCCTTCAGTGCCCCCCCGGGTCCTGTTACTTATTCTGGCTCTCAGGCTGTGACGGCAGTAACGCACTAAGAAACATGGCGAAGCAACAAGAAGACTGATATCTATCAAACGAGGAGGCGAACAATGCAGATTTCAGAAATAAAATAAAAAACAAAAGACTAATGAACACATCAGGAAGAAAATGGATAGTAATATTTAGGCCTGAGTGTCAACATAGCTGTGACTGCACCCACCTGCTATGACACTCCACTGTAACATGGACCTGTCAATTCATTCAATCTGCAGTGTGTCACCGTCATATATTGTCGACTGCCCACTGAGTCCTCGGTGAAAAGCTCTACAGAAACTGACCTGAGATCCACCTCATACAGACGTCTCATTTGCAGTTTCCATTTTTTGGTATATTTTACTTATTTTGAGTTCATTTTTCCAACTTGCGAACACACACACACACACACCCCACACAGAGCACGGTGCTGCTTAGCATACACAGCGTACGACCAGCTGTGAATGAACGTGTAAATGAAACTCTTTTGTGTAGGTCAGCTTCTCTTGGTGACTTCATGTCGCTTCAAAGTTTGATGCAGGATGCACACAGACACACACAAGCAGCCAGACGCAGACCCTTTTTAAAGTAGGACAAGAGAGCATGAGCCCCCCACCCCCCTCTTTCATATTATGCAGGCAGCTCTCAGACCTCAGCAATGGTGTACAGAGCACCCATGGGACCCTATTACCAGTGACACCACTAGACTCCATAACCTTAAAGGAACACGCAGTGACGGAGAGAGAGCGTTACAGAAAAAGACGATAGAGACGAAAAGCAAAGGAGAAAGAATGAGGAAGCAGGGAAATGAGGGGGAAATAGCCACGGGGCAGAGAAAAAGAGGATGGGACGGTTTGATGAAAAAGGAAGAGGAGCAGAGAAGAAGCTGGTGGAAGAGAAACAACAGAGATAGAGTAAAGAGACAGTGAGAGCAATGGAGGGAGGTCAGAGAATGAACAAGTACGGGTAATTCAAGATGAAATGGTTCTGGAAAAACATTTGCTTTTGGTTAAGAATGAATTCAGATGTGACTGTATTGGAAAATGAAATGATTCCCTTTTAAACCTCCCGAAACGTTGTAGTATTTCTTCAGCAAATTGCTGCAATTTTTTCTTCTTCTTTTCTTACTTTTCTAAAGCCATCCCCATGTCATTACACGGATAGCTGAGACACAGTGTACTTTAATTGATGATAATTCTGATATTTTTTTCGTCATTTCCTCACAGATCAGTGTGCTGTAATTACTGTATTTCTTTCCATTCCTTTCAATGTCCTATAATTGGCTTTTTGACACACACAAGCTCCATAGTATGTCTGCATTTAGGTACATGTTTGCATCTTGTGCTGTGTATAATTGCGTTCTTCTTCACTTCTGTAGCTCCATGTGTCCTTAGGTCTGTCTGAACATGTCATTAAGCAACTTTTTATGCAAGCACTAGAAATAAAAAAAAGTGTATGCATTCTGATGCGTAACTAGCGTGGCGGCAGCTGCAGCAGTAGCTTTTCCTCCGCATAATTGTGTACAGTTGTTGAGACAGTCATTACTCTGACAGATGAGCCGGAGCTCGTAGTAGTTTTTCCTCTTCTCTCAACAGGCAGATGTCTCCTCTTGATCTCCGTCTGTTGCCTTTTGTCTCGCCACGCAAAGCGTTTGGCGGGATATTCTCAGAGTCAATTAGCTAACGAGCAGCTAACGAGGAGATAAGGCCAATTAAGATAATAGTGATTGTGATGATGGTAATTATGACAATGAGATTGGTGAGCCACCAGGTCAGCTTCAGGGAGAGGCAAAGTAGGCATGGATGAGAAGCAGATAAAAAAAAAAACACCTCCTAAAAAAATAAGTGGTATAATTGCAATAGTGTGCAATTAAGAAGAGACGCCAAACATCTTTTTAGTGTTTGAAGAGCTGATGCTGTTCACGTTAACCGAGACATCCTCTTTGATGGGACAGAGCCGCATCGCGTTTCACACGTGGCGACAGATTTCAAGCTGCAGAAAACAAAGCCGAGCAATTAGCCGGGAAGTGTGTGCAAACAAAACACACATGGGTTAAAACTAATCAGGCACGTGTTGATTTGTCAAGTCCATTCTATTGGGGGGGGGGGGGGGGGGGGGATTGTTGGGGTTCATTCTGTGTTCTCACTTTGCTTCGACTGACAGCAGCGGTCTGTGTATCAGTCTGGTCTTTAAAGCTTGTAATGCTGATGGAGGTGTTAAAGCGCCTCAGGAGAGGCTAGGAGGGGAGTGTTTGTATGTGTGTGTGTGTGTGCCTGAGGGCATTGAATTAGTGTTTTCCCCATAGGGTAATAAATGTGAAATGATCATTTCTTTTCCATATATACACACACACACACACACACATAAAGTTCCAATAGGGAATAAACAACCCTTCTGAGAGACAGCCACATTCAAGTGGAAGCTTATATAAACAACATATTCAGTGCAACAACAAAAAAAGGTTTTATTATCGGGCATCAACTCTGCTGCTTTGAGCATAGATGAAAACACACACTCTGATCTGTTATGCCATAACCTCCCCTCTGACCTCTCAGCTACATGAAGACACAGAAAGAGTAACAGGTTAGAAACTGAAGATGTCAAATGCTCACTCAGGCATGAAATACATAATAGAGAGAAATGATCCTCTTTCCATCTTCTTTCTCTTCTTCTTATTTTTATTTTTTAGTATGTTCCCACACCCTCTCTCCACACTTTGGTTGAGCCAACCCTCTCACCCTCGTGTACGACAGTCCCAGTGACAAAGCCGTGACCTCACTGGCTTCCTACTCACAAACACTGCCACATGAGCTAAACTGTAATGCACATACCTGAACTGTTAGATTTCGACTGTTGGCATTTAATGTTGTCGTGTCGTTTACTGGTTTGCTTAAAATGGTTTTTACTCTTGAAAAGGCATCGTTACCGTAAGCTTTCCGCCATCAGTCTAAACGCTCGGCACTTGCCAGTTAAACGGAGGATAAGAATAGTAAATTGCAGATTGCAGGATGTTAATTTGCCAGGTAATTATAGCTGTAATTAGTAGTGGCAGGTAAATCATTGGAAATTTTAGTGCTCGGCTTGCAGGTTTAAGATGGTACCAGGGACAGAGGAAAAGGAAACTAAAGAATCTGTTGCTGCAGACCTCGGCGTTAAAGTGTAGGGTGCTATTGACAAAAGACCATCGTCTCCCCAGGTGAAATCCTTCTGCACTCTGCAATTAGAATCCTGTGGCATTTTATCACATGAGAGTGGTAAGAATGACCTATACAATCAATTGACCCATTTTTCAAATTTAAACATTGATTAGTGTGGAGGGCTGCAACAATTAGGTCACTTGTTACAAGGTTAACACACTTTTTTCTTCTTCTTTTCATTTTTGTGGACACTGTGAACAAGGAAATATCAGGATCATATGTACGAGTGCAAACACGCTCTCCCACTCACCTTCAAATTACCCCTCCTGTTGACTCACAGCTTACCGTGTGATCAGTGATGCGTGAGTGTGTCAGAACCAACGCAGAGTTTTACTGGTTACTGTTTATATATCAGCCCTGTTTCTAACAAATCATGTTTTTCTTTTTCTTTTTTTCTTTTTTTGTCACCCTGTTGTCTTTACACATCCATTCTATTTTAACCACAGCAGCTTTGGCATATACCTTGCTGACATGTGAATGTACTATAATTACTATAGTAGGTGCTATGTGGAATAAAATACAGACAATGACAAACAGGATGTGTTATAGAAAAACTGAAAAAGCAATCTCAAATCTGAGTTGTGAGTTTTCTTATAAAGTACAAACTCGATATCAAAAATGAATTAAATGAACAAACGTTATCCACTTAAAGCAAAGAAAAATATCAGACTGTGGCTGCGTTCAAATTTTCCACAAATGACACATTTTGGACACCATTTGGATGTTAAGTTGGTACATAATTATGCACCACATATGTGGCAAAATGCATAAAAATACATGTTATATAGAAGATGTGAAGTTTTTGTGTCTTTTATGCATTATGTATGTTTTAATTTGTGTCTACAGAGCAATCTTTTTTGTGAGTTTTTAAAAGATCCAATATTGTTTAAAGTAAGGCTTGCATGTCTTTTTTTATTTCAAATCAGGTCTAGGTTCTGTATTAATACTGTGAAAGTATCAAAACACTCAGTCCATAGAGAATGCACACAGCCTGTATTCAGAAACAGAGCCTTAAAACGAGCTGTCAGGACTTCTGTAACTTTGTGATGTCACAACAAAGCAGTCATCGCTCTAAGCCATGCTTGTTGCATGGCTGGACCCACCATCCAACCTTGCAGGATTTGGTTTCTCTGAGTGTTTACCTAAAATCTGCTATACTGTATATTAATTTGATCAGTCAGAAAACAGCCAGCCAATCAGAAGAGAGGCTCAGAGCCTCACCGACCTGTTGTTGGTAGAGCTCCAGAGAGAAGCCTGAGAGAGTTTTTGGTCCTAAAAAATATATGGATATCGAAACTTCAATTAAAACACTGTAAAAGTGTAAAATATGGGACCTTCAATAATAATTTTTGAAATCAAGGAGATGAGTGCACACTCGAGACATCTGATGAGTATTATGCTCACCAGGCACTCTCAAAAGGTGATAAACATTACACTAGCTAGCAGGCAGTGTTGTGCCAGTTCACACTTAAAAACAACTAAAGTTCAGTTCATACAGATGAAAATGAACTAGTTCACGTTCATTTGTTCTGTTTTACTTTTATTTTATAAATAGACTGCCATTCTTTTTCAGTAGATCCTCCTTCTACCCATTTATCACCTTCCCCAAAGCACTCCCAAACTAAATGAATTATTGTATACCACTGAAGCATCACAGACATGAGTTACATTTAAAATCTGTATATAAATATAATCTGTCTGAGTCTTCACATGTTTGTTCATAAAACCACAACAAACTGGCTTCAGCAGTAGTAGATGCGTCTGTAGCGCTAGCACCAGCCACACTAGGCCATGTCTGTGGAGACGTTCATCATTTGTAAACTGATTCGTTCAGTTCAGCGTTCACAAAAAATATGAACGTGTTCATGGACGCGCCCAACACTGCTAGCAGGTAACATTAGCACCTAAACTGTTAGCGAGATGACTTCTTCTGTAGCACTTTCACAAGACAGGCCTCCATGCATGACGGTGTAGCTCGATCCATGTAGCATACAACTTCTGTACACTGTAGTTTGGTGTGAACTCTGTTGTGGAAGGTAGAAAATTCAATAGAACAACAGAACGACTGATTCACTGTAGTGAGCGAGCGGATGTTCTATTCAGAGGCTGTGTCTATGGCAACTCACGAACGTTGTTGGCCCCTTCAATGCACAAACAAGCTGGTCCCAAAAAGAGTATTACAGTCAAAGCATCTTAATACCTTATAATACAAGACAGGACACCTTGCTGCTGCTCAGTACTTTACTTTGTTAAGTGTTACAGGATTTGTCATGAAGTCGCTTGTCTTTCCCGTACAAGCACTTAAAGTGTTATTTTCTTTGCTGTTTTTATGGAAAAAATACAGCAGCCAAATTAAATTCAGGATGAATGTCAAAAAACAGAGAAGTACTCTGAGATTGGTGCTCGCCTGTGATGCCACATCTAATCTAACAACTCTGCAGCAGTACAGTTCCCAGTAATAAATTGGATGAATCATTTTGTGGTTGATGGCACAGAAAGACAAACAATAACAGCACGAAAGAAAAAGCTAAGATGCACATCAAATACACAAGACTCGAGAGGGCTGTAAAAGTTTTCCAAAGAAGATAAGTGAGATCTTTTCATCGGGCGACAGACACGGTGGCTTCAATTTCCTGACATTCAGAGAAAACTGCAGAGATTCATAGCGATGCATATTTATGTAAATGTGTGTGATGGAAGAGGAGGAAAAAAATGTAAGGATTTTTTTGTCCCATAGGTAAGAAAAGAGCTGCACAACAGACTGTCCCCTGTTTGTGAATATCCAATAAATGTGAAAAAGGTAAAGTTCAACTCCTGCAGGTGCTGTTTCTCCACAGCGATTATCATCCTCCAGCATGCTCTGATGGCAAAAGCAGATAGACAGCTTCTGCCTTGTATGTTTACTGCCAATATTGCTTTTAAATGGATGCTGTCCTTCAAGGCTCCTGAGGATGGCCCTGACATTTCAAGGGAACATTCTCTGAAAGATGGCGTCTTTATTGTGATGTCTATTGAAAGTGACAACAACAGCTCGCATTTACTGGCTTCCTCTTAGAAGTGTTTGTCTTTGACCTATTGCATTTTACTTTCACCCCTGATTTTAAAGGCCTTTTATGAACATTGCCTCGCCTGGGGAGATTGGAAATTTGGGGGGAAATAACTTGGGGATAGAGTGAAATTATTTGATTTGAGCTTTTATAAAAACCAGAAAATGCTGACCAAACAGCAAAACACAGGTCTGTTTTTATGAAATCTTCGCCTGAGAGGGAACAGACGTATGTATTCCAGTAATTTTTTTTTTTTTTGTAGAGACAATTTATTACAAGTTATTACATCCTTAATCTGTGAGGATCTCCCTACTTTTTCTCACCTACTAGCGAAAAACATGATAGATAATCTATGGGGTGCAATACAGTGCGGCAGGAATGACGTATTTCTATAGGCCAATCTAAAAGTTAGCATCACAGTGGTTCCCTCGAAAAACAGCCAATGTCTCTCTCTCTCTCTCTCTCTCTCTCTCTCTCTCTCTGTCCCGGTCAGCGGCTGCAGGCGGCAACGCACACACCTCCCCCCCATACACACACACATCTCCATGGTGTTACTGACTGCAGGAAGCGCACACACATACACACGCCACACATTTACCCGCGCTTCCTGGTTTGCCCAGTAATTACTACAACGCCTCGCAATAATCTCCTTTTCATTAACAGTTTCGGTAGCGTGACACTTGGTCATCCTGCTCTCCAGCAGACATTCATTGATCCACCTAAGTACACTCACTCACCTCAGCTGATGAAGACGCTGTATGTTGGTTGGAGTATTTTTTTGTTGCTGTTGTTGTAAATAGTATTTTTCTTTGTGCATATTTCAGGACACCGTTTTGCACTGCCTTGGGAAGTTGGTAAAATGAACTGCATGGAAGCTGAGTTCTTGCGACTGGACCATCATTGTTTGCAAATTTGAAAACGAACCCTGCGACAGAATTTTACACTTGCTTTTGGATTACAGCAGAAAATAAGCTCTGAGACAAACACAACGTCTTGTTCGGCAGGGATGTTATAATCTTCATAAATGAACATTGCCTCTAAGATTTCTGAAGCTTAAATACATTCGCCAGAAGTAAAAATCTAATGTTAGGCTGTACACGAACTACACCACAGACACATGACTTCAACATCACCAAGCCTAAACTTCCAAATTGTGGTTTGATTTATCTATTGCCTCTTTTAAATGTAAGTTTAAGGCCTCTCCTCTTACAAAGTTAGTAATAGTTTATAAGAGCGCAAAATATGTACACAACAAGGCTGTAAAGGTGGACGGGTGAGTAGATCGGTTTTCATGTTCAGCTTGATGACATTTAACATCCCTGACAACCTCTGTCTCATTTAGCCACTTCTTAGCTAGATGTTGAAGTTGTTAGCAACCAGCCTTTTTTAGGATACGTAAAATATAAGGTTAAAGAAATCACACGTATTTTCATACAATATAATGTGAAAATCTCTTGAGCTTGTGATAACCTGGTTCAGCCATCCAACCAAAAACCATAAAAAAATTTTAAAAAAAAACCCACAGATGTCAGGAAGAGGGAACCAGAAGTGCTAAAATGCTAACTGATTTAGCATTTCCGCGGCACTCTATTTGGCATCCCTATAAGAATCCTCAGTTTGGGTGATCAAAAATGTCAGTCAGAATTAGCTGCCAAGGGGAGCCAAGGAGGAGCAAATGACAGTCATTTACCTTCCAGCTTCCTATCATACAACAAACTCCCCGCTCTCCTCACTGCTACTCTCTTCTCAGCTCATTCTGGAGCAAATAGACTCTAAAGACAAGCTCTTATCTCATCCTTTAAAACCTTGGTGTAATTGTCCTCCTTTGCTCGAAGATGGGAGTTCACACCTTTTCTTTCACATCTTGGTTCTTTTATGTGTCTGATGTAGTGCTGAATCACACTCAGCCATCCTTTATGCCCCCCCTCCTTAATAGACACTCATGGTAATTGCGCCGTTAACTTTGGGGACTTCTGGCACGGATGCTCATGAAAGACTGGGCCTGTGTTTTGGGGATTGGATGAAATTGAATGGTGCGGCTATTTTGGGCTTCAACTTCTGTAATAATGATATGCAAAGGAGGGGAGCTTGGTATTGCATATATTACACGACAGTTTCCAGTTTCATTCAAGTGCTGTCACGTAACTGCATTCTCTAAGAAACAGATACAGACTTCAGAGGTTTTTTGTGTAAATTCAGATGAGGCAGCTAGACAGTAGCTTTATCGTGGCCTGAAATGAAATAAATCTGCAAGGAAATGTTGGCGTAAGGATGCCAACATTTCAGAAAAGCGATGAAAAGTAGTATCCTCTGGCATCCGGAGTGTTCAGCGCTCACATACAGCGGTCTTGGTCCTGCTACGTGACAGTAGCAGGCGCACACTCCCTGGAATACCAAACAGGCTTTGATTTAAACAGCAAGTTTCTCTAACTCAACGTGAAATGGCCAATCTCCAACCCCTGTGCCCCTGCTTTTCTGCCCCATGCTGGGGGTTAAATGGCTTTAACTCGAGGGGCAAAAAAGGCAGGATGGACGTGAGATGAGTCGGAGGGTGCAAGGGATTATTGGCAAGGAGCCTGGGGTTGCGTGTTGGGATGGGTGCAGTTTGTGGGTGTTCTGTGGTGGTGGTGTTGAGGTTGAAGCGCTGGTCAAGCACAGCTGCCTGGTTGTCTGGAGTGACCCACCGGCATGGACGATGCACCGCCGGCTAATTTCATCCTCCACTGAGCAGGAGAGCAAAGGGGAGCTGGCTGTCCTCCGAGGCCCACGTCAAGCCCTCTCTTATAGGCTTGGGATTGACATGCTTCCCTGAGGGCTATCGGGTGCTGGTGGAGGTGGGAAGGTGGGGGGGTGGGGGGGGGTGGAGGTGATGAAGCAACATGGTGGGTTAGGAGCGACGAGGAGGAGCAGAGGAGGTTGATGACAGAGGCTGACTCACTGAGACTGTCTGTGGAGGAGACAGCTGATAGATAACTGAGTATAAGAGTCTGTTTTAGTGGAGGAGGAGGTTGGTAGTCAAAGGAGGAAAAAACGTGGATTCAAAGGATGAAAGATACATGGGAATATTTTCTTTCTTGCTTTCTCTGATTTAGGTTGTCAGTCAGCTGCCTCTCTGTCAGCGCTGTGAGGTAAGGGGGGGAGTCCTCTAAGAACATGACATGGCAGAAGTGAAAATGTTCTAATGAAAATAGTTTTCAAAATTTAAATAGAGGTTTTTCAAGTCCATCGAATCACTGGTTATTCTATTATATACCATATTTTCTGAAATGCTGTATAAATTGGTATCAAATAACCTTAAATAATAGTGTAATAATAATGTACATTCCTACAGGAGTAATTGAATTGGTACAGCAACAGACTCAGGGCATTCTCACCACTCTGTTGCTGGGGGTTTTCTTTTAAATAGAAAAACTGTTCTCATCCACAAATTAATTTCATTTGTGTCGTCTTTTGTTTTTTTTTAATTTGGTGTTAAACTCCTGTCAGTGGTAAGGTGAGTTCAGTTAAAGCAAACAAACAAATATTATTTGTGTGTAATCCGAGCAAATTACACTGCAGTCTGTTTTTATTTGTCTTAAATAGCCAATATACTGACTGTACATTGGCTATTTAAGAGTAGCTTAACACTGAAGAAAAACAAAGCAAAGTGGGCTAATTGGGAATTAATCAATTTAAAAAAGAAACTGGCTAATATAACATCATTGTGCTTTCAGCAAGGCTGTGAAAATTTTGATCCACCATTTTTATCCAGATTGAAATATCTCGACAACACTCAGATGATGTACCATGAAAGTTCCAGGTACTTTTTGTTTGAAACGCGGCTATTGAGGCTTATTCAATTTTGACAAAGCCTTTCTATTTAATGCAGCACAGCTTTTCTAGCCTTTATGGCACTGGTCACATGATGCTACTCAGCCAATCATTGCTGAGTCCTGTGAGTGAGATGCATACTGACGCGATGAGAGATGACGTCTGAGAAATAAATGAAGAAAGTGGGACAGACCCCGACCAACATTCCTGACCTTTGCTTGAGGAAATTTTGTCTACCTGGACCTCTTTGAATTTTAATTGAATACCCCTGCTTTCGACCCACCGTGTGTGGTTTTGAGTGAATTTTCTAAACAACTACTGGATGGATTGCTTTGAATTTTGGTTGACATTAATTTCCCCCGTAGGGAGATTTGTTCATATTTGAGTCGTCGTTTGTCCAGTACTCACAATCAATCACCTTAAGACCTGCAAAAGCTAACACCATTCCTGCCATCCTCAGGTGTTTGCATATAGCACTAATTACCAAATGTTAGCATGCTAGCAATTAAACTAATATCCTGGCGAGCTTAGAGCTAAATGCACACTTTAGTTTGCATTTAAAACCCCTAGTAGGTTTGTTGTTGGAAACACTGTAGTGCTGTTGGAAAACTTGATTTAACTTGACAATAGATACAAAATAAAGTGTTCAGTCTGTATTAGCAGCAGACAGCATCAACTAAAAATAAACACCAAAGCCAGAAGCCAATCAAAACAGGCACAGATCAGAAAACAGAGAAGCTTTTACCCAAAATATTACAATAAACATAAAACAGGGAAAATCTGCCTGTCTGTAATATACCCCTACTTCAAATAAAGGCCTGTCTTTTAATTTGACTTAATTCTCTTAAACTTGAGAGGGTTTGGATAAAATAACATAGTACCAATCAAACCACTGAAGTGTCAAATGTGGTTGAATGAACTGAAGGTTTTTATCTCTTTTACCTGAGAACCAGATTCAAGCACAAACCTTTATTATCAGTGTTATTAGCCACAGTCAAAAAAAAAAAAAAAAGAAGCTCTTAGTCGCATCGACCTGTCCACGTGGATCTCACACTGCAAATTGGAAATATATCATGTTCATCAGCCTTTAGCCCCATCCATTGTGGCAGCTGCATTTACAACCATTTCATATTTATAAATAACACAATTAGGTGGATAACCTTGAGAGGGCTCTTGGAATTGTTTTTTATGATAGCCATCCACGGTAATTACACATTGATTGAGTCTCCTGACAAATAGGAGGGTCGAATGAGAGACAAAGGGCCTAACTCCATCTCTCTCTCCTCCCCATTATGAGTGATAAGTGTTAAGTCCTGCTGATATGTTCTGTTCTTAGATGACCCCATCAGTTGGAGTTGGAGGGGGGGTATAGCAGAACATAAAAAAAAATTTAAACACGTGATATTTCATTATCACTCCACGTCTTCAGTTACACGTACACAGTGACAGGACAGTGGTAGCAGATAAATCAGATAGCGAGGTGATGACAGGCGCTAACATGGGTTTGATGGTTAACTACCAGCTTGGATGTATTGAACTGCGAGATAACGACCTGGCTGATCACATCTTTAATTCATAAACTTGAGTGAAAAATTAAAAAGTAGAAGAGGAAGGCTTCATGCAGGGAAGTAAACTGAGAGCTTTTTCTCTTTTGTAAAGATTCTCTGAGTAAGTCACATATCTTCTAATAACACTGCGATACGATTACGTGTTACATAAGTCTGACTCAGCATTTTGTCAATTTAAGTACAAAGTATAAAGTAAAATATAAAGCAGCGAGGAATCAAAAAACAAGAAAAAATCTTTAGTAATAATCACTCAAAACATTAAACAGTTCAAGGTTGTAAAAATGTAGTTTCACTTATACGCACAAATACAGCATAAATAAACTATAACACACACTGTTTACATGTAATGGTTACATTTTTTTTTTCAAAACGTGGTCTACAGACATTAATGAGAAGTGTTGATAGAAATCAACACTTTCAACTTGTTTTTTTTTGCTTATCTCTACATGATATAGAAATAAAGATAATTTTGTCTCATGTTTTTGGAAGACACATGTAAAGTCAGTGATGATAAGTGCTTTATAAATAAGGTGCATTACTATTGGTTAAGTTAATATATTTGAGTCTGTGCTTCTGAATGAATAACAGACGTCTCATAATTTAAAGCTGATTATGGATACAAATGCGTTGGGTACTGTTATTTTTCAAAGTGCCTTTTTTGGATTATTGCTTTCAGCCACTTGATTAAAGATCAATATAAAAGCTTTTAGATCATTAGAGGAGAATTAATAAAATGGTTGACTGAATGGACTTACAATGACCTCTCTAGCAACTTTGATTAAAGCTGATGAAAAGCTTGTTTTTTTTTCTAAATTTAATTGAAAGAAATCTATTTAAAGTAACTAAACAATCATGTAAACATTTATTCTTAGACCAAACATGAAAATCGTCAAAATCACTGCTTCAAGACAAGAAATCCAGTGCATATCTGTCTGTCACAATCATGAGTGCCGCAAAGAATTCACATACAAATAGTCTTGAGCCACAACACAACATCTGACCCAAAACTAAAAATGACATTTCAGTCAAAAGGTCAGGAAAATTTCCGGATAGCGGCGTCCTTATCTGATCTTCAATAGTGAATATAATGCAAAGTGTCAGTGTGGGGTTGAAGGCCGCAGCACTGTTTGTGAAGATGTCATCCTAGATTCATGCAAACACACACACACACACACACACACACACACACACACACACACACACACATACACACACACACATGCCAACACACAAGCATTTATGTCCACACAGGTATCTGCAGACTAATGAACAGAAGCAGAGACAGATGCTTGCACTCTCATATACTGCACGTACTAATGTTTTTTTTTGTGTAAAGACAGGCATAAAGAGATGCACACATACATCTCCAGAAGCGCAGACACACACACACACACACACACACACACACACACACACACCTACACACAAACATGCACTTTCTATTATCTGTAGGACATTTTTGCTTGTGGTAAAATTACCCTGTTGTCATTCATCTTTACATCTCTTCCCTTGAGGCTGGACTGGAGAGAGGAAGAGAGAGTGAAAGATGGAGTGAGAGAGAGCACACAAGAAAGAGAGAGAGAGATAGAGAGAGGGAGAGCGAAAGAGAAGAGAAAAAGAAAGTGCCTGAGACTGCAAATCCGTTACAAAGGCGAGTCATTGATTCTGGGATGGGGAATTAATGAAGCCTCAGCCGGATATGACAGTACAGTGTCAGACGGTGAAGAGTTATGCAGGCCGTTGGGCTCTGGCAGCCATTAGCTTACAGATAGTGTGTGTCTGAGGATGACAAAAGAAGAAGCAGGACAAGTTAAAAAGGCATTCATTAAAAACAGGAAAAAAAAGGCAATTCTCCGTCGCAATGTAGGCGCATCTTTAGGCATCTTTTAATGGCAGTTTTCACTCACAATCAGTTCTTATCTCGAGCAAATGCTCTGCTGCTCTGCTTGTTTCATATCTGATAAGTCATAGTTGTGATAAATTAAGTGTAATGTGTCTGTTTTGTGCTTGATTTTAGCAGGAAGTGTGTGTTTGAGCCTGTTTGAAACGTTCTTATATCTTGATGATTCAGAAGAGATTAAATGTTACCATTAAAGCTAAACCAGTATCATTTACTTACTTATTGTATGTGCATGAAGTTAAATATGTGCATATTTCTGTGTGGAGTGTATGGAAGATTCAAAATGCCTCAAGAAAAACATCCCACAAAGACAAAAAGTGAAACACTTCATTATTACATGTATTTCCTTTTTATTTTCTAATTTTCTGTCATAATTAAATAAAACACATATGTTAAACGACAATTATTTATCCTTTTTGTCTTTAATAACTAAATGAGTTGTTTTTCATTGTGTTATGAATTTTTACATGCCACAGAAAATCTAATCACGACACAGAAAACAAAGAGAGGAGGTGTATTGCATTGTATTGTTGTGCAGTCGACGGCAGCATACACCGACCAATACTGAAAATAAAGCAACATCATTTGTTTTACGTTGGGGTGCAAGAGAGTTTTTTTCTTTTTTGAGAAGGTGACGCATTGTCCATGCCAAACTGAAGAACAATCAACTGTCCAGTCACTGGTTTGGAAAGGAATCATGAGCAGAGTTAAGCACCACTGACATGAGCTGGTGGCGGCCATGACAGACGGCCTTTCACCTTAAAAAGTTTCCTGTGAGCAAGATAAACAGCATCCATGGTCCTGCTCCAAACTATTGTTGGACAGTTGATTGTGTTTTGTTTTGGCACAGGTGCTGCATCTCTTAATGAAAATGTATTGATAGGTGTACATAGTGGATTTTCTAAGTTTTGCTATTGCTATATAGCCAGCGTTAGCATTAACAGCTGTTTACTTAGAAGTCTAGAAGAAACATTGTGAGTTCAGTAAACTTCATTCCTTTACTCACCAAGAGCTGTCTCCGGAGGTGGAAAGCAACCTTCTTGTTTTGCTTTCTATTTCTATCACGTCTTTTCCTCAACTGTAGTTAGCATGCTAACCAGCTAGCTACAGTCTGGTCACACTGTCTCGTTACTTTCCAATACAGAGTCACTGTGGCGTCCAGTCTGCTCTGAAGAAGTAGTAATGTCGCAATAAGCCGAAATTCGTTCAGTTATTTAAGACAAAAATAATTATTTAACATATTTTTCATGTAATTATTTCAATTATGGTAAATTATGACGAGTAAATCTGTGCACAGGAAGGAAGTATGTCTGTATTTCACTATTTCAACTAAATCTTTGCTTGATTTGTTTTTATTTTGGCATTTCAGATCTTCCCTATGTGTGTATCTGATGTGTGAACTGTTGTGTGATCTAGCCTGGTGTGCGTTTACACGCCTGCATATGGGTGTGCCTTTATCTTTGTGTGTCATACTCAGTTACTGGCCAGATATAAATAATAGCACAAAGCCTCGAAGCAGCACCAGAGCACATTAACGGAAAGATCAGATGTGACAAGTGTTGAGGGCAGATTCCTTGCAGACATACTCGTGTGACAGTCGAGCTTGGGCTTGTTGGAAATTCACAAACAGTCTCGAAAGTTAGCAAAAGACATCTAAAGACATCTTTGATTTTATTCTGATATCAATGCCAATATTTCATTAATGGCCTCTTTTAAAACATCTGAGCTGTGGAAAAAGTGCTGCAAAACCCATATGGCTGCGGGACAGCTTCAGACCGCCGCACGGGTTCGACAAGTTGCTTTGAAACTCTCCACTTTGGAGTCAAAGTGCTGGGAAACTTGCTGAGGGATCAAGGGTTTTGTCTCTTGTATTCTCAGAGGCTGTGTTGTTGAGCGAATGATGAAGTCCCCGTCGTTTCTTTCCTGTCCTACATGAAGGCTTAGTGGCAGTGTCCATCCATCCAGCCAGTCAATCATCATTTTCAGGTAATATCTCAGCCACTTTATCACTGGAAGGGATCTGCTATGATTTAAACTCAGGAACAATTTAAAGGAAGTTTGCTAACAGTCTAATCTAGGTCGAGATGAAAAATGTCAATATTCATTCCTGTCAAGGAAAAAAATGACAATTGAGATTCCCTGAAGAGGAATGAGATACTGGACATGTGAGAAATTTCAGAACACACACACACACACACACACACACACACACACACACACACACACACACACACACACACACACACACAGGTGTGCCTAGATCCTCTTTGCACACCACAAAAACCTTTTCCAGCCATGATAGCGGCTCATTGAGGGAAGGTGGCAGCACTGATTATCTGGAGGTATTCCTGTCTGACCTGGATTCGAGGGTTATTAGGGTGAAGTGGTCCGACTGCCTGGTCCCCTTTTCCTCCCTCCCTCCCTTACCCCCCCTCCTTCATTGCAAGCCATTAATGCAGAGGCATAGCTGCACCCGCATCTAAATGTTTCATTATGGCAAAAGTGGAGATACCAATTTCTTTGCCCATCTCTCCTCACTTCTCCCGACGCACTCCTCTCCCACCCACCCTCCACGCCCCCACCCCTCCACCCTGAACTGAGGGAGGACAGCAAAGCATGACAAATTGAAATAAATGAGAGAGGAGAAAAGGTGGTGTGGGGACAATGCGGGCCCCTGGCTCCTCCTCTGGTCGGAACGGAGAAAGATTCCAGAGAAAAAAAACGATGGAGAAAGAAGGAAAAAAGCTTAAGAGGATGTTGCCAAATAGATCAAGTGAGAAAAGAGGGAGGGGGGATGCGAGAGGGGGACTGTGTGATGGCGAGAAAGAAAGATTATTTATCCAAACTATTATTATCATTTCACCAGCACCTGTCCTCTCTCAGTCTACTGTTTCATCCTCTGCTCCCTCGCTCCACTCTGAGTAATGAGTGGCAGTAATTGGTGGAGCTTATTGACCTTTCCAGCTCTTCATTTCTACGTGCGGTTATCTGTATGCATGTGTGTGCGCCACAGGTTCCTGCTCAGGTTATGTACATTACAATATTCCTTCTTATTCGATCCAGCTCAGAAAGCACTCTTAATAATGTTTTGCTATGTAATGTGACAAATTGGGCCAACCCTGTCAGAGAAGAGGATATAGGCAATAATGGTGTCTAGTCAAACAAGGCTAATTGTGTCAAAACAATTCCACTCAGGTCAGCTTTTACCTCCTGCTCATTAAGAAACTTTGGATAAAATGAAATTTTTAAATGGTAACTTGTAAAAAGGTTTATTCTTCTATTTTCCTCATTCACATTGTGATTTTTATTGAAAGTAATTGCCCTGCTTGTCTATTTTAAAGCTTCTTTCCAAAGTCAGATGAACAACACATCAGCTAGAGTTACCTCAGTATAACAGGTCCATTCATCTATTGGTTAATAAAATATTTGATAATGATGTCAATTCAAAAAGGCAAAAACCACAGAAGATCAGAGTCCTTTTGTCTTCTAGAAGAAGAGAAGCATCTTTTGAAGCCATCCTTTGTGCTGATATGTTCCCCGCTCGCTTCAGCTTAACACCTCGTCACTAGCTAAAGTTCACATCTGACGTTATTTTCTGCGTGTGAAGTGAGAGAAATGTACAGGCGAGCGTTTCAGCCTTGGGAAAGATGGAGCTGACTTCAAACTGACTGTGCGGAGCGAGAAGTTAGACTTTGATATTTAAATCGTGTGAGCGCTGGAGAGACCATCTGTATCAGATTTGTTTTCATCATTATAGTCTTAAGCATACTCAACAAATACATTCAGGGGGTTAATGCTTGCCATGCTGTTTAAAGCACCTTGGGAAAAAACTTTCCCAGTTATCAAAGCACAATTTGTTCTCCAGGCGTATATTTTTTCTGTGGCTGTGGAATCCAATACCAGCTTGACAATATTGAAAAGAATGATAACATTTAGATATTTACAGTACTGGCCTGGGAATAAGGCCACCCTGATTATTACGGGCTCAAACTAGGGTCAAAAAGAGTTTGAACTTGTGAAGTGATGTTAATAATTCCAATGTTTGTAGTTGTAAATCATTGATTTAACGCTCATGCGCATGGTAAGCTACAGAACACTTCAAAACCTCATAGTCTTATAAGTTATACACATTTTAAATACAATATTTTAAACCTTTCCAAAACAGAATGCAATTGTTTGACTGATAAGGCTTTTTTTCCTTCACTGGATAAACGGCTGTTTTAATCTTGGCATTTAATAAGTTTTACATTTTCCTTGTGTGTTATTCCTTGTGTTTTATTACAATTTTGTAAATGTTATTGCTTGTTATTTAAATTCTATTGTAAACTTTTGAACTATCTGTTCATGAATTGCTTTTATTAAGTTTTTTATGTACATTCAGGTCTCTCTTGAAAATGAGATTTTTATCTCAATGGGATTCACCTGAATAAATACAGGCAAATAAAAATCCACTTTTGTAAACCTATAAAATAAATCAGAAATTCAAGTGTGTGCATGTGTAGAAAAGATTGTGTGAACAAAAGATATCACTGGTGAGGTTACACACAAAAGACACTGTGAAAAAAGAAGTGCTTTTTTGAACTTCTGTGTACAGATACATGTTAGAGAAAACACCTACCATGACTCAGCAGAATTCAGATTTCCAAGAAAGAAAACTGACTGTAATGAAGCTAACTAACATGGGCAAAAGGAAGACGGTCTGGTAACTCACCGTGAGAAAACCAGAGCTCTTGGATTCATTTTGTCAGGTGACTGTGTCAGGAGGAAAATGAAGGGCATTCTCAATGTCGGCCACTATGAGGGTGTCTAAAAGGTGGCCCCGGGCTCCGAATGGACATGCCAGTTTACACAGCAGAAGACGCTTCTCCCCGCTTCCCTCATTCAGAGACCAGCTCACTCGCCTCCCATATACCCACAATGCCATTGGTGATATCTTGGTAAGTGACCTTGCAGGGGTCAATAAGCCAGCTTTTCAGTCCAAATTGAAGTCATTCATTCAACACACACAATCGTGACAGCATTCGGTCAGACCACAAGCAAGCATTGGCAATTGCTAGTATCAACATGAAGACCTTTTGGTTAATGCTATTGACTTCTACATTTGAACACTTTCAACTACAAGAGTGAGAGCAAGCAAGAGCACAAAATCTGCAAGTTCAATGTTGTAACTTATCGAAGGGGAGAAATAACTGGAAATCATTGGTGCTACTCCGGCATCTTGCCTTTTTGGCATTTACAATTTTTTCTTTCACTTCTGACTTCCACCATTTTTTCAAACATCCCACAGTCGTGCAGTGTTAAATTGCAATAACACACTGGCTTTTTCCATCTCCCCTAATCTGTTATTAATCTTACTTGGCTAATATTCATGGTTCTTTACATTTAGTGGAAACACAATCAGGAATGTGCAAACAAGACTTTTAATTTGAGACTTTATTTTTCTGTTCCTCAGTCGACTATTGGTAGAAAGATCCAAACCATAAGTGGACAGGTATCTGCTCTTTAGCCTATTCACAAATCTACAAACAAACCCATAATGCTTTAACACTTTTTTCACTCTAGAACCATACAACCCAGCCTTTTCTTTCCCCTGAAAACTTCATTTGCAGCTACAATAACGTAGACTATATGTAAGACAGGTGTGGGGCTACAATGTTATCAGTGTATATACTTTGTATGCTGGGTAAGAATTATAGCCTGATAAAACAGGTTAATGTATTCAGTGCTTGAAAGGTGCGACAGGAAGCGAAGAGGGATGTATTTTTGGATCTACAGGAAGGTGATAGTAGCCTCTTTCTCTATGAAAAGGCTTCAACCCCAGTCAATTATTGCACCATATCTTTCCCTTTTCTGCTTACTCTACAACTGAGTGCCCAGCAGTCAGCTGGAGCACAGGGAGGATTGGTGTAAATGTGTGAAGTGTGTAGGTGCTCGTCTTTTCCTGCTACTACGCTACTGATGCAAGACACAAGTTGAACTGGAAATATGTGTTAAAATGTCTTTTAAACAAAACGGACATGTTAAGTGGCTGTGGATTAAATACAGTTTATTTTAACAGTCTTACAATGTACCAAGTTCATTTATCTTTGGCTCCTGAGGCTACAGTACTTGTAAATGTTGGCTAACTGTTGCTTTGCTAGTAGAGATTTGGCCAACAATAAACGTGCTTTACATGTGAGATCCTGTTTTCAGCTCATGTTTTCTGCAGCGAGAAATTATTTTAAGCATATGCCCCTTATTAAATGTACTGTTTATGAATTAACCCTTAATTGGTAAAATGTCACGTTCCATCTTGACCCTACAACTGATGTTTCCCTCAGGGCTCCACAGTCCTGTTAGCTCCACACACTCTGCGTGTGCGTGTGTGTGTGTGTGTGTGTTCATATTAATCGAATTGTTGGGAAAATAGTGCTTCATTTTTCTGTATTTGACCATTGCATTTGTTGGTTACAAAACCAGAAAAATAATTGCTGACATCTTGCAACATGGAGACATTGCTGAAAATAGGTTCAATGTGACAAGAGACACAAGCGCTAAGACAGTCACACAGGTTGTAAATAAGCTGACAGTTTAAAAACCTATTAGGAAGAGAAACAAAAGCAAACTGTAAGATTATTATCCAAAGTGTTTGTCTATCAACATCCATTATGATTTAAAGAGCTGTAGTTGTGTACGCTGATAGCTTTCCATTTGGGCTCCCCCAACATAAACATATTTACTGTATTGGTTTTCTCTTTCCCCTGTTTTCCTTTCTTTCTCTTTGTCTCCATGTCTCTTCAATCAACTATATCTGCTATGCTCTGAGACACACTGCACGCTCTCATGCCGGACCAACAAATCTCACGCCAAATACAATGAGCCACAGCTTTATGAAAAAATATAGCTGTTTAAGTTATACAGGCTCCCTCTGCAGACAGAAAACAGTCTGAACATTAGGCCCCCATGTCTCAGCACTGGTCCATAAAGATTACACAGAATGCAAAAGCCCAGGTGGCTGTTAGAGTTTTGCCACTAAAGCAGAATCTGTAATGGGTTGGGTGAGCCTCACTGATAATTTTCATGTTTATTTCGGGGTTTTGCATGAACATCATCCTAATGTTCTATTTGTTACATGCAACTTGCATGTAGAATTCTTTCCCATGAATTTATTGAATACCTGTAGCCATAAAAAAGCAGAAAGCATCTCCCAGTTGAGGGAGGTGCTGCGCACATTTTCATGCATGTAGCGTAGTAGTGGTAACTTAATTATTTACATCTCCCAAGTTAAAGTCTGCAAATGATCCAAGTATTTTTTTTCAGTTCTGTCAAAATTATTATGATAGTCAAGAGTTTCAGCCATCGTTGCACTTATAAGAGGTTATACTTCCTTGGAGCAGCGCTATTACTTCAGGGCAGACTGCACACTACAGTGACTCAGTATCGGAAAGTGATGAGACAAGCGGGAGCTAGCTGGTTAGCATGCTAACTTCAGTAGAGGAAAATATGTAATAGAAATAGAAGCAAAACAAGAGGGGTGCTTTCCAGAGACAGCTCTTGTTGAATTAAGGAATGATGTTTGATGCTGAACTCACAACGTTTCCTTTAGACTGATAAGTAAACAGCTGTTAATGCTAATGTTGGTTATGTAGCAATAGCAAATTTTACAAAGAGCTCCTTTTAAAGAGTAACTGAAACAGAAGTTTTTTGGGGTTTTTTTTAAGGAAAATCTGTAATTCTGTCTGAAAAATCTATGAAAAATGTATGACATACCCAAGGACACTCAGCCCCAAAACTACTAGCCTACATTCACCATGCACAGACCCAACAATCCCCTGCCATATAAATACAGCATTCAACTGTCAGCAGTGTGGACAGTGTGGAGTATGAAAGATTGATATAAACACTGATTGATTGATATCCAAATACTGAAGTGATAGAATTTATTATTTGTGAGCTAACAGTTTACATTGTTGATTTATGTAGTAGTGTTAGTGTCAAATTTACACCCTTCTTACCATTTATTCAAATCCACTACTTTCCATTACTTGGTTAAGCTAGCAGTACAAATAGTTGTGACCCTCCCCTTGGCCATGAGGGAGAGTTTTGGCCAGTAAAAAAGATGCAAATAAAAAACAAGCCATTAAAGACCGGTAATAAGGGCAGTACCATTATCTAGAAGTTATGGTTAAGGTTGTGATAAGTGTTCAGGGAATTAATGTAGGTCAATGCAGTGCCCTCATTACTTCACCCCAGGCTTCACTTCAATCACTGTCTCTACAACTTTCTTTTACTGACTCACCACCATCGCTCTTTTTCTCACCTACAGCTTTTCCCACCTCTCTGCCTTCATTCGGCCACAGCTCTTCCCTTCCTCTGTCTCACCCATTCATCTCCACAGTAGCTTTTCCTTGAAACCTCTGTCCAATTAACTTCCCACCCATGATCCACTTTTATGAAGTACTCTGATTTCTTTGCCACCGATTTTCCCCACCAACCTAAAAGTCTTTCATTCCCACCTTCTTGTTATTCATCTCCATCTCCATCCGTCCCTACACTCTTCTTTTGGTATGACAGAAAGGCAATGAGACAGAAGAAACAGCACTGGCACAGACAAAAAAATGATTTCCCTGTCTCCAAGTTTAATTCACACTTTAAAACACTTTTCATCAATATGCAGCAAAGGATCAGGGCCATTAAACCCATGCAACAAATCCAGATAATCAGTAATTTTCTTACAAAGGTAAAAGCAGAGCAAACATAATTGCTAGCTGTGGGACCCTGAAACGAAATTACAGCCTGATGTATTGTTGAAGGCTGAAAACATATTTTATAATGCAAAGAAGTATTTCTACAGAAACAGGAACATAAGTCACTTGTGGTCAACACACACTTTTGGGACAGTAGAGGTCTTTGGGCGGACTCAACTGCTCAAAATCCTTTGGACCTGGTCCACACTTTTCTAGTCCATCTTCATTCTATTGGCCATTGGTCTTGGTTTTTGATTAGATACAGTAGGATCCAAAGTAATCCAATGAAGATTCTGATATCATGAACAACTTGTGCTTTTAGCCTATAACTATAATTTGGAAAATAATTAATATCACAGGAGAGGGGGTGATCAGGTCATAGGTACGAGGCCGCAGGCTAAGTACCGAAGATAATTGTTTCTCTAAAGCATTCTTTCAGAGTTAGAAATACAGCATTTCCTTTACCTGTTATGTTGACTCAAACTTCAGCAAGTTTGCAAAGTTCATAAAAGGCAGAAATATATGGATGAAGCAGTATAGATTTACCCTCATATCAACTCACTGGCACTGGAGGCAGGATGATGACTAGAGCATCCATCCATCAATCCATTAGCCCAATTTTGACTGCCTATCAGGGTACTGGGAGTAGCAGTGGAAGCAAGCAAGCAAAGTAAAGTGGCCCATACATCCTTCTCCCTAGAATCATCTTCCAGTTCTTGCATGGGGATCTGGAGACAATTCCAGGCCAGATGGGACATGTAATCCTTCCAGCATTTTCTTGGTCTGAATCACAATCTCCTCTAACTCTAAACCTAATACCTCTTTCTACAGCAAGGTGTCCAGGATGAACCCTGACCCTAATCCAAAATCATGTGAATTGACTTGTTTTAGGGGAAATGGAGCAGTGGTTCTTCTCCGGGCTCCTTACTCAGTAAGGGTGATTCCAGCCACCCTGCAAAGGAAACTAATTTTGACTACTTGAGCTCATAAGCTCATTAATTCTGATCATTACCCGAAGTTCATGACCATAGTTGAGGCTTGGAACCCAGGCTGGCTCATCTTCTTCTTCACCACAATGATCCTTTACAGTTGATCCACCTGTCACAGCAAAGGTTAAATCACAACAAAGGTATAACCAACAGCTAAAGCCCAGGGCTTTAGCCGGGAAGCCCTGAATCTTTCTGACAAAGGAAAAAATCAATAATCATCATGAACTGTAAATAATTTAATTCCCGTGCTGCTACCTGGGTGTAGAAAGATGAGGGAGTGGGCAGTTCTGGGTAACGTCCGCTCAGTCGTGTTCCTGTTTATATTTCCACAGTTATTTTCTCATTCTTTTACAGATTTATTCATTTTTATGGCACTCCCATGACTCCATACAATGCAGCAAAAGTAAATAATGACATTTAGGCAGTAGCGTTACAGGCAGAAAAGCAGGAACAAACCCTGACCTCTGCCCAAGATGGACTGGGCAGCTGGACTGGGCATAGCCCTCAGACCTTGTCAAATCCTAGAAACGCCCCTGGTTACAACCACATTTATGAACATGATGAAAAACATCACAATGTCATGACAATAAATTCCATTTAAAAAAATAAAATGAGGATTAGTCTGTGTATATGTAAGTGTGTGCTGCTGCGACAAGAGGATGATAAAAAAAAATAATACAAGGCTTCTCTTTTAAATGGATAAAAATTACTTCAGTGAGTTGTAATAATTTGTTCCTTGAGAGTTAAGCAACTTTTACTATAACTGAAAAGGAAAAGGAAAAAATGAATCACCTTCAGTGATTTACTGACTTTTCAAACATTTTCTTTTGAGTCACCTCTTTGCTTAAATTAGTTTTCACTTTTTTATAAATATCATCAGCTGTCAGAAAAGACTGCTTTTCTTTCGCAGCAAAAGTTTGTTAAATGCTTTAGCAAACAAATGTCTCTTTTTCAAGGACACCTTAACCACACAGAACATTTTCTTATTGTAAGATCATCAACAAAACTCACAGCACAGAAGCACTGGGAGCACTGAGGTGCAGTGAGGGGGTGGGTGGTACAGATCAATACATTGACAGACAGCAATCCTGATGTTGTCCATCAATTTTGAGGACTCCATAAAGAAGTATTCATCCTTGTTCAAGGTTTTACAAGAACTTTAAGAGTCTGCTTTGAAAGTTCTATGAAAAAGACCATTCCACTCAGGGAGAGCTCTCCCACTTTTTTTTTAAGTTCTTGTACAGTTATGTTTGTTGTCCAAAGGGAGGAAACCGTGGAAACAAATCATTGCTATAATAATTTAGATGATACCAGCAACTGAATGTCAAATGTTGAGATTTAATCATCCCCCTGAATGCTTAATGTTTAATTTAAAAATTCTCACTGGTGCTACACCTGGTAGAGTGTTTACCATGAAGGTGAAGTCCGAACTGCAGCAGCCTGGATTCGATTGCGACCCGTGGCCCTTTGCTGTATGTTATCCCCTCTCTCTCTCTGTCTCGCTGTCACTACTGCAATAAAGGCAAAAAATAGTTAAAATATTTCCAATTGTTCCTTTCAAGTTGTGTAATTTCAAAAACTTTATTTTTAGTACATTTTTAATTTAGGGTTCTTGAAAAAATTCACATGCCTAATATTCAAATGCTCTATTCAATATTCAAGTTGCTTTGTTTTAAAAAGCTCTGCTCAAATCTAAAAATTTAAGTGACATCAAAAACTCAAACTGCTCAAATTTCAGATGTGAACATCTGGGACAGCAAGGAAAAGCAATCGAGCATTAATGGAATCAGTCTGACCTCTGGCAAACATGGATGTATTAAGGAGAACAGGATACCGTGTTCAAAGATGGCACCCCTACAAAAGCTGCTGTGAGGGGTTTTGGTGGTGGAGATCACTGCCTCTGCCTGAGGGTGTGATAACTTCATTCGCTCAGAACTCTGGATCTATGGCAGAATGTCCTTATTGGATGAAATGTGCAGTGAGCGGATAGGATTCGTCCTCTCTGTTGATGGTGCTTTTGTATTCACTAATTTGGCTGCGACAAGTGCGTTTAGTTTTACCAATGTGAAATTACAGCAGTGGCATTCAATGGCATGAATTACCCCCTTGGAGGCACATGTGGTGAGGGCGGATAGTGTTTGAATGTACCACTGATTTGGTTATGGAAGGGTGGTGGGTTTTGGAGTGGGCTGCAACAACAGATTTTGTTTGGGAACTATGGTGCTCTTGTGTGTTGCTGTACCCATGTCCTGGGCCTTTGAGATAAACTCAGCAGAACCACCTCAGGCATATACCAATTGTCCAACCAGGAAGCTGTTATAAATGGTATGGAGAGACCAGTAAAAGTGTGTTCTGGTTAGTATCTTACCTGACAATTGTTGCTTGACGTAGGGAATTAGACATGATTGTTCCAACTGTGAGAAAGAGTGGAGTTCTTCCTGCTGCTAATATAAAACCTACCACTGATAATAAAATGGCTGAAAACATTTCTGAGCCTTCTGTGTGTTCTATGGTGCCATGGTCCATCGTGCCATATGCTCCATTATGCTGAAGAAGACAGACAGCATATTTTGAAGGCCATGCTACTTTAAGATGGCTTTCAGTACAAATGATTTTTTCCTGTCAGACACAAACAATCTCAGACTTTGCTATTGTATTTATTCAAAAGAAAAGAAATGCACATTGAGATTGCATCTATACTGATTCACAATACACACTAACAATGTTTTTATACGTCCAAATTTGCAGGGAACTTCACAAGGCCACAAGAGTGCATGGCAATGCTAACACTGTTACTTTACTTGCTAGGATTTGTGTTGATACTGCTGGTGTATTATTTTCACAATAAGTGAACTACAATCTACAAACATGTATGTATGTAGGATGAGAGCATTAGTAATGAGTGAATAAGAAATTACCTAAGAATTCAAATCAATATGAAAAACAAATATTTACACTAATGCAGACAAAAAAGTACGTACAACTATCAACCACATGGCAGCAGCGAGCATCTCCAAACCAAAAAAGCAGAGCAGGCTGAGAGGGTGACAGCCTTTGCCTCAGAGTGCAAGGCAATGACTAATTCCTGGAAGCACTTCATATCAATACAACACATCCTGTAATTGTTACTCTTTTGCCAGCAAAGTTCTAGGTCACTGTGACCTCACAAAACACAGTTTTGGCTTCTTGAATGTGATATCCTCAAGACCACCCTGAGGTAATCTCTTCATTCACTTACACTCAAAGACAAACTGATAAGATTTTGGTGGACAAAGGTCAAAGTTCAAGCTCACATTCTTATGGATGCAATATATTAGAAAACGCCCAGAGGGAATTTCATTATATCTCGCGTAAACATTCACTTGGACTCAAGGACGAACTGATTAGAATTTGGTGATCAAAGGTCAATGTCACTTTGACCTCACAAAACACATTTTCGGCCGTAACTCACAAATTCATACACTAATTATGACGCAATTTAACTCAAATGTCTATATGAGTAAAATGATGATATATTATATCCAAATGGTCAAAGGTCAACTTCACTGTGACATCATAATGTTCTGCAAAAACACCTGGCTATTATTCAACGCTGTAACTCAGGAAGGAGAGATTGTGACCATATTTCCTGTGACTTGGCTGGTTGGCAGAGGCGGTAATTCTATTTTTTTTTATGTTTTTGCTGTTTCATCAACATTGTCACTGCACCCGTAACAACTCCCTATCACTGTTCATATTTTAAAATGGTATAAAGCATCCAGCTACAAAAAAGCCTGAAAAGAACGGAAGTACAAAGAGTCGTTGCTATGGAAACAGCACATTGGCTCGTTCGGTTGAACGTCACAGACCGAGAGTAGTTGCAAGTTTCACCTCGTGTCGTCGTGAATCTTTGGTCTAAACTAGCCTTTACATTTCAACACTCGGCGTGAAGGTCGTCAGTTGTCAATCCAGCGACCTATCAGATCTATCAGTCAAGCCAGCGGTCCCACCCACTTCCATGTCTGCAGTTCACAGTAACTTTCTCTCTCTTTGTGCAGCTTGCTATCATCTATTCTGTATCTCGTGTTATTACACCACATGCAGCAGCACACAGAGGCTTGCTCGCTGCACACCGAGGGTACTTCAGGGTGAACGCCAGAGAATTAGCCTTTGCGAATATGCATAAAATCACATCAATAGACAGAGAGGGAGAGAGGGAGGGAGACAAAGACATTATCTGTATGGCTGGCACAGATTTCCTCGGATAAGACCGTCTGTAGACTTTTATTTGAAGGTTCAGACTGTGGGTGTTTGGTGAAGTAATCATACCAATTACTCTGGGTACGTGTCTTTGTGTGTGTGTTATAATGAACTCATTTGTCTTAAATCTTTTTCTTGTTCATAAAATATAGATGCTACAGATTCCCATTAGAATTGCAATGGTTGTTTATTATTTCTGCGGGATGAATAATTCAATTTTAATTTTTGCAAGGGCAGCACTCAAAAAGATGAGAAGATAACGGGCGTTGTTAACGGCCACTCTTTCTCTCTCCCTCTTTCTCCCCCTTCTGACTCTCACTAGTGGTGCTGATGTGACAAAAAATACTTTGTACTTTATACTTTGTCCAGTGAATTTACTGTAATGCCCCAGGCCAGCGTTACAATGTACCCCTTAGGAGAATGAACCGCCACTCCAATTCCTTCATTCCTTCTCCTATCAGGCTACTAAACATTGACATTTGTATATTTGTATTACTGTTATATTTAAATAGTTTAATTCAGTCATTCATTATTTATATTCATTATATGAACCGTAACAAAACGTGTAATTTTTATCTATTTTATTTGTTTTCTTTTTATGTATTTTACTTTCTGCTGCTCGTTGTTCCTTTGTATTGACCAAGTGGGAACCTCTGAGGCTGGAAAATGAAGCCAACGTGGAAGTACCAAAAACTGCAGTTCTTCAAATGGCCACTTGAGGCAGGCTCCAAAAGCGAATAAATCTCCATAGACTCCCATGACTGCCCAACTTTACAGCAGCAAATAAACATGTTTACAGCCTTGTACAAAAAAGTTAATTTCCCCCTCCATGACAATTTTTATCTAACTCTCGTTTAAATTGTATTTATTAAGGCTTAATGTTATGCGTAATTGAGGGTGTGCCACTTTGAGTGTCAGGTGGGTGAGTGTATGTTTGCCACAAACTGGTATGCACCTAAGTTTCGGCTCCACACACGCCCCTCCTATTTGCCCATTTTTGGATTAGCCGGGAGTTAGGCGGAGTCGGGCAATGGCAAGATGGCGATGGCGGAGAAGCCCACTCTGAGCTTCAAAAGCTCTCTTCAGAAAGCTGTGGGTGACACCACAGAGGCTGACATCCGTCTTTATTCTCAGTGTATGGTATTGACCCACGTATGTTCATCTGCTGCCTCTGCCAAAGGAACTGCCTCATCAAGGATTAATACAGTTGTCTGAATCTGAACCTGAATATTTCCACTGCTATCATAAGCAGATGCCAAGGTACAGCTTTATATTGCCCAGTGAACAAATGAAAGAAGGAGTTGGCCATTTTCCTACAGGCCCTAATTACATACATTTAAAATATTTTGCAAATCATTACACTCGTCGGCTCTGTGCCTGAGTAAGTGGCGATTTGTTGCTGATCCAATCATTTTCTTTACACTCACCTCTGAATGTATAGCTTACCTGACTTGCATGTGTTTGGAAAGAAAGGAGCACAGGAGGTCAGTTTTTAAACCAGGACCTTCTTACTGTTAGAACACATTGCCAATGTCTGAGTAACAAATTGTTGCTCTTTTTAAATAAATACTGTAATAGTTTGAAAAATAAATGTGTGGAGGTGGACATGGTTAGCTTTCAGCTGCAGGAGAGAGAGAGAGTTGGGAAGATGGATGATGAGATCAGTGTCAGGTGAGTTGATTGGCACAGCTGGTGCTCGTTGACTAATCACACTCTCCCCTTTAAATGCAGTAGGGTGCTGGCCTCTCGGATGAGAAAGACGGCTCTGCCGGCCTGTCAGACAGTTTTTCTATTGAAGAATTGGAGCTGTTTGTTTTGGACTGTGTTGTTGGGATTTAAAGAGTGACTGGTCTCTGTGCGACGCAGGAACTGGGCAACCAGAGGCACAAGATTAGAGGAGTTGTATGTCGAAAGTGTGTCTGAACAGTTGACACAATGGAGGACATTGTCTGTGAGCGGGACTGTGTTGTGATGTTTCGAGCTGGGGAACTCACTTTGGCAGCGAGACCTGCTACAAATTGCTTTCTTTCAGAGAGCAAGATGACAAGATTAATATCAGTCTCCTTTTTTATGAGAGCTGGAGTCAAGATGTGTTCAGTGTGGTTTAGCCAGGAGCCAGGAGGAAACTGCTTCCCTGGCTCTGTTAAAGTTAAAAAAATAAATGAATAAAAAATACACCAACAAATTGGGAGGTTGTCATAGTTACACAATGTGTCATTGGTCATTGAACCTGTGCTTGAACAGAAAGGTAGAAATTTGTGATACATGTTGGTAATACAATCAATGGTTCATCTGTAGTTCTTCTGTGCAGTGTTACCAAACATGGTAACGTTACTG